>NW_028318340.1:6371250-6525000 GCF_062004578.1 Staurois parvus
AAATACCATAATAATAAAAACTCAAATGAAAATCAAAAAAAGTCCAATAAAAAGTGTCCCAATAAAAAAATTGTCCCAATAAAAACAAAAATAGTGTCCAAAAAAATGTCCCAATGTTCAAACTTTATCATCCAGTAGGAAGAAATCCTATTTCATCCCGTGGTACCTCAAAAAAACAAATTTGAATAATCTAGTGCATTACCTTTATAAATAATATATTCACTCCGTGCAAAAACACAAAACACAAAAACTGTGCAAAAACTGTATATATATCTCTTTCGTGCACATAAGGATTAACTGTGACCACTCTGTGAGCACTGCAATACTGTGTATCCACCAACACCAATAGTATTAGATACTATTACCCTCTGTATCAATATACCAGCATCCAATGAGATCTTCTAATTTGCTCCAAAGAAATTATTCCAAGGTCCTCAAAAGACAAGAAGGGTCTCAAGGCTCATATTCAAGGTATAGGTAAGAAATTTTTAATAGCCACTTACATTAAAATATCATAAATCCAGCTCCCAACATGGTTCTTATGTGAGTTCTATCAAACAAATGCGGTAAGCCATGTGTTGACAACCCACAAAATGGCCGCGGCGACACTTCCGGTCTGCGTGCGTGCGTCACGACGTCACACCCTTTTTCACAAAGTAAGTTTATAAACTTCAAGTTTCAGATTAATAGGCTTAGGCTAGAATCATTGAAATGCAACGTGGGCATACATAAATACTTTTAATTTTTGACCATAGATACACTTTAATGTAATTATATAAACCTAGAAACTAAAAACAGGAACTGACCAAACCAATTTACTTTGCCTGTAAAAATAAAATCATATCCATTTCTGACTGTTACAGTTGTCAAATGACAGTATGTGAGTCATAAACATTGTATATCCTGTACTCAAATGTTGTCTTTCTGCCTATTAGACTAGAGCACACACTGGCAGCCTGTGAACATTCAGAGCAAACAAGTACTACAGAGCCTCTGCTTGATTAGCACTGACATTCAATGGTAGTGAGCAGTTATCAGGCTTGTCCTAGAGGAACAAATCACTCTGGATATCACTGACCTACTTTCACCTGATACTCTTTCAAGCAGAAAGACGTGGATTCTTTTATCTTTTTTTTTTTGCTATACCTTACATTTGTATTTTGCATTACAAAACCTACAATAATATTAAATTCTATTTCCACGTTTGGGGTCATATTTGAGAATACCACACTATGTGTTTGTTATGAGTTCCCCTTCACACAGCATACCTATGATTTTTATATTTTTTAGATGTTTCTTGGGAAAGGATGTCATGGCTGACTACAACATTTCTGAACGGGATCAGTGTGAGTGTGTCCTAACAGAAAACAGGATGAGCTCCCTCTCGTTCACATACAATAGAGAAGCCTACCTGTTAAATCGTTAAAGCGGTATTATATCCCAATTTCAAAACAATGCCCTATATTAAAGTGATTCTAAAGGCTTTTTTTTAAATAACAAACATGTCTTTACTTACCTGCTGTGTGTAGTTGTTTTGCACATAGCAGCCCGGATCTTCCTCTTCTCTGGTCCCCCACCGGCGCTCCTGGCTCCTCCCTCCTGTCAGGTGGCCCCACAGCAAGCATCTTGCTATGGGGGCACCCGCGGCTCCGTGTATCCATTCTCACATGCAGCCGTGGCTCTGCTTCACCCCCTCTCTATTCTCATTGGCTCACTGTCTGTGATTGACAGCCAATTATGAGAGGGAGTCCCAGGATAGCTGAGACTCCCGTACACATTTCTGGATCGAGAGTTGGCTAAGGTGAGTATTAGGGGAGGCTGGGGGGGATGCTGCACAAAAACCATGAAGGTAAAAAACCTTGAGTCTAGAACCACTTTAAAGCTTAAAAATTCTAAGACTGAAATTTGGAAATAACACTTCCATGTTGTTTCTAATGTCATTGACAGACCCACCAGCTCTTCCAGGTTCAGCAGACAAGCCTCCTGATGACATGTCAACAGGCCCGCCACCACTCCTCCTTTGTTAATTAACCACTTCACGTCTAAGGGTAAAACAAATCTAAATGCCAAAGCACAATTCTGCAACGTTGACATGTGTTAGTAAAATCGTATCATCACATCTACTTTGTACATCCAGGTGGATTATACCTTGTTTTTTCAGGACAAATTGGGCTTTCATTTGGTGGTATATGCTAATGGATAGCTCCTAATTTTTTTTCTATTATCAAAGGAAAACTGGCCCAAAATAGTAAAAATAAAATAGGTTGTTTTTATTTAGCTGTGTGTTTCTTGTTACAACCATAACCTACCTCCATAGAACAACCCAAAATAAATTCTCCAGCTCTTGACAGTCGCAGTGATACTGTATATGTGTATGTTGTTTGTTGTTTGTACCTGTAGTACAGCCCAGAAACAATAGTTTGCATTTTGTTGTTGTCTTTTTTTTTACCTAAAACACACTGACACTGACATTAACACTAACTGACACTGATACCAATTTTTTTCCAAAAATCCTGACCTTTGACCTTTGACCCTGACCTTGACCTAAATACTAACCCTGGTACTGAACTAGATCAAACCTTAAACTAGGTATTTTTCTTTATTTTTTAATATTTATTTATTTATCTTTTTTTTTTCTTACAAAAATTTTTTTTATCTCTCCATGTCAGGAGTTAGAGAGATACAATGTATCTCTCTTCTCCATTCATAGAGACAGAAAAAACAAGGGTGCCGGGCTGCACAGTGATTGATCACTGTGATAGCCAATCAGAGGCTATCACAGCGATCACGTGACCCGGAATCCGGAGTCCCGGGTCCTGATCGTTACAACGGAACCCGGGGCTCTCAGTGACACTGCAGTCTCTGTGCTGGGAGCGTGCCGAGCGGCGCGTTCCCAGCACAAACACAGGTACGCAAATATGCGGCCCCACGGAAAAAAGCCCAGTTCCGTGAGGCCGCATGTTTGTGTGCCGTCGGCATCAAGGGGTTAAACAGTCTGCCCACACTGCTTGGACATCACTTGCCTAGGCAAATGACGTGCACAGTGCCCACTGTGTCTCCTGGAATATGCACATTACATATCCCAGGAGGCACAGTGGTTTCTCTGCATGTCATTTGCCTAGGCAAGTGATGTCCAAGCAGGGTGGGCAGACACTTTTACCAAAAAGGGTAAAAACAGTGCTGGATGGGAAGAGGAGTGGAGGGAACGTTTTTTAAGTACTGTTATGTGAACGAGAACATGTAACAAATATAAAGTAAGTGTTATCCCAATCTGGCTGCAAAAGTGGAAATAAACTTTAAGACCACTAGCTAGATTATAATGTTGTGCATTTAAATTTGAATATCTTAACACTGGGGGCAATTCAGTAAAGACTTTGTTACATAATTATGACATTATTGCAGTGCACAGAACACTTGTGCCCAATTCATAATACACAAGCAACAGCTTCATGAATAATTCCGCCACATGCAACAGGTTCATTTTATTTGCAGCACTTTCCAATATTATGCAAAGGCTGAGATAAATTCATTAAGAAATACCGCCATTTCGGAGATGAGGCAAATGAAGGTAAGAAAGACCTATTTCGTCTCGCAGTCATTTCTAGCGTATCTCTGTAACACCTCTGAAACAAACTTCCACACAAAACGTAATAACCTGAATTATGACTCTACAACTAGGGGATGAGTTTGATTGCCATGACAAGTGCTCTTGTAGAACATCTAAATGACCACGTTGTATTGATTATATACGTATCACTGACTGTGCACTAAGGATATTATCCATTTGTAATCCTCTATCAATAGACATGATTTCTTCTATTTTGTCATTCCTTTTAAGCTGCCCTTAATCAATAGCAAAAGAGTTCATATTGAAAGGAAGAGCAGTGATTATGTCCCACACCATGTTAACCTTTTTCATGGCAAACAGAGACAATTCATGAGCAGAAATAAGTATCCTTCATTCTGTGTCCATCTGGGAACTATAATATTGGACATTGGGGATTGATTTACTAAAGGAAAATAGGCTTTTTATTTTGCAAGGGAAGTTGTACTTTAAAAATTAATTTTCCTCAGAGCTTAGTGGCGAAATTTTACTTTGCAATGGACACCCAATTGTGCGCCAAGAAAATAAAAAAAAAATCATTTATTCTTGTACATGATTGGAAAATTCCTTTGCAAAGTGCAACGTCCCATGCATAGTGAACAGTCTATATGCCTTTAGTAAATCAACCTCTTGTATCAGTTTTGCAATTTAGGTGGAAACAATGTTGCAGCATTGCTAATGAGCATATCGCTCACTTGTCCCTAACCACAGGTAACAGCTGCTTGTGCTTATACATATGAACAGCGATGGCTCCTATCGGCCTGCCATTGCTTTGATTCATAATATTCTCATTTGTGATTCTTTTCTGATACATAGCTATGGCTACAACAGAACTGTTAAGAAATACCATCATTACAGAGATAAGGAAACTAGAGGTAAGTAAGACCTCTTTTATCTTTATGTCATTTTGCAACTCTTTCGTGACAAACTTCTATGCAAAGCTTAAAGTGGTATTCAGGGGATCAGGAAGGAATTTTTTCCCAGCAGGAGCAAATTGGATCATGCTTTGCTGGGGTTTTTTTTTGCCTTCCTCTGGATCAACTGTGGGTATAGGATTATAACTTTTTTTTTCTATGGTTGAACTGGATGGACTTTTGTCTTTTTTCAGCCAGACTAACTATGTAACTATGTATTAAAGTCAAATTCCAGGCACCAGCTAACTAATCTTAAAAATGCTCCCTCTCCCTTTCTAGCACCTATTCTGACTAACCTGTGAACACAAGATCTGTAAACTTACCTATTTACAGGCTGCTCCAGTCCAGTCCTCTGTATGAGCCAGCTGCACTGGCTAACACAGGGGAGCCGGATCACATGATTGAAACAGAGAAGTCTGAAAATAGGTAAGTACATAGATCTTTCCTACATAGGTTATTTCAAGTTAGGTGTTAGGAGGGGGAGGGAGCATTTTTAAGATTAGTTAGAAAGTGAGGCACCGGGCACAGCCACAAGAAGGATGGATCAATTGTGTGGTAGGAGAGAGGTCCAGTCATGCTTCCCGCTGCCGCTCAGTCTTCAGGGATGGGCTGTCCCCTGCTTTGCCATTTGGGTGTTCACTCACTCCTGTCCGATATTCATTAGAGAGGAGGCACAGATGCATTTCTTACTGTTCGTCAGCTAGTCTGTGGCCGACCCAATACGCTGCTTGAGAGGCGCACTGCTCCCGACACACGATAACATCTCAGCAGCTTATGGATCATCACAGAAAATCCAAGGTAGGCCTACACCATATCAGGAGATCCTGGGGCCACCCTCTGGGCTAGTCAGCACACATCTTACACTGTGCCAATTTATGTACAGTAACGGTCATAGAGGACTCAAGGGAGACTTGCACCAAACTCAGGGTAATCCATTGCCCACCTCTTTGGGTTTACGTAACACACATCCTACATTGTGCCAGCCCTGCTGCACAGTGATGGCCATAGGGGTAAGCACCACATCCAGTGAGACCCACCATTCACTCTTCAAGCCACCCAGTGTACCCTTTATACTGCACCAGCCTGTTTACCATCGTCATCAAGTAGAAGGGTCATGCCTGACCAGTTTCGCCGGGTCAGACCGACTGCACCTTTCTGATTTTATTTATAATTGTATTGAAGAAAGCTTTTTGTAATATGCATCAGTTGAGTGGACCAGATTGTAGAGGTTAGCACACCTCTTATATATCTTCCTTTTTCTTTTTTTCCCTTCCAGGGACATACCAAAGTGGTCCAAACAAAGTTTTTTTATAATTGAATAAATAATCCCGCACAGGTCATCGCCATCAGCAAAATTGTTTAACTCACTGTCAAGACTGAGGGTAATGAATGGAAATTCTAGGAAGTCCAGTTGCTAAAAATGTTCTTCCAGCCGAATCTCATATTTTTGCTATGATTCAGATAGGATGTAGCCACTGTATATCTATTCAAATTGATATGTATTGTCAAATTGTAGCTATGACATTAAAATGTTTCTAAAGGCAATTTTTTCCCAAAATTAAAGAGAGGTTTATACTTACCCGTGGTCCATTACCTCTTCTTTAGTGGTTCCCTGCTGCTGGTGCCTGCATTCTTTTCCTGTGGGTGTCTACGTAACAAGCCATTTGCTATGAGGCACTCGAGCGAGCGTGCTTCTGGGTTGGGCTGTGTGTATCCATGGACTCAAATGAAGTGGCTTGGCCATGCCCTCTGCTCCTTCCTCACAGGGTTAGACTGACAGCAGAAGAAGCCTATTGCGCAAATATCGCATAGCCTTAAAATCAGTGGCAACTTTATTTTTATTCTTCTGGTCATGTTCTTTCAGAAAATGTATGGTTTGGGGGGGAGGGGGTCTTTTAAAAACTCTGAAAGCTGTAAGGGTAAAATGAAAACCTCCAGATTTTTAGACACATTTGGTTATTTTACAGTTTTACGTATATTCGTTTTTTACCTTTTCCCAAAAAGGCGCAATTTAAAGTTTACAAATATTTATTTGTGAACTCAATACAAGTTAAGTTTTTATATTTCATAGAAATTTAGCAGGAATTTCATAAAATGTGCTGTATTTGTATCTGCTAATAATGATTTGAATGTATTTTTAGGGAAGTTATTGTTTTGAGAAATTTTTGCGCAAATATCACAGGGCCTTAAAAATCAGTAGCACCTTCTGAATGAAAAATGAAAACCTCCAAATTTTTAGAGACATTTTGTTACAGATTTGAGTATATTCGATTTGTACCATTTCACATCAGTGCCATAATCATTGATTAGGTCCCTTTTTTTCTCTTGTGGTAGTGACTATTTTTGCTGCTGTGACCGCACCTATTTGGTGAGCTGGCATAGACAATGTGATTACCCAATTTTCACCTCTTGTTATATTTGGGCAGCACAGTGGCTAAATGGTTAGTACTTCCACCTGGCAGTACTACGGTTGTTGGTTTGCATGTTTGCATGTTGGTTTGAGTTTGCATGTTCTCCCTGTGCATTTGTGGGTTTCCTCCGGGCACTCTGGTTTCTTCCCACATTCCAAAGACATGCTGGTAGGTTAATTGGCTCCTGTCTAAATTGTCCCTAGTATGTATGAATGTGAGTTAGGAACCTTAGATTGTACACCCCTTGAGGGTTAGGGACTGATGTGAATGTACAATATATATGTAAAGCACTGTGTAAATTGACAGCGCTAAATAAGTACCTGAAATAAATAATTTGTACAAAACTCATAAATTACAACACTGACAACTAGAAAAGGAGGACAAAGAATGTCATATGCTTTTATGTGTCTGAACATATATGTGTATGCATGAGGAATTTACAGAACATAACCTGTGTTTTTTACTCAGGATCTTTCTGCCAGCCTCTACCATTATATATATATATATACATATATACACACACATACATATACACACACACACATACATATACACACACATCAGTAATATATTACATCTGGGTTCATGACGCTTTAATCTAGCAGACAAGAACGCACAAATTTCAGTGCCTGCCAAATGGGACGAACAGTTGTACCAGACAGATGAAACAGTTAACCTTTCAAGTGAAAATCAATGAAATCATTAAACAGTGCGTAGAGACCACTTGTCAATAAATTCCATTGCAAAAGAGAAAACAGTCCACCACATTAATAGAAGAGTCCCATGACTCCACCACTTAATTCCAATCCTCGTAAAAGACAGTTTTATATAGAAAATGTAATGGGAAGGTCTTTGCAGACACAGCTCTATGATGATCCTCTAATTGCAGGGTAAAATATACAGCATTAACCAGAAAATCAATTACTTCTTGTAAAGTTGAGTCGTATGGACCTTTCTTAAAAACACTCTTCAGGAGAAAGCTGTAGAAGTGCTGAATCTGATTCAGAGATAGTAACAGTAACCTCAACAACACTAAGGGTGGAGGCACAGAAGTAGATCTGGATGTAGTAAGTAACAATGTGCACCTAGAACCCACAAAAAATCCAAAGTGAAAGTCAACATTCTTGTGACTGTAGGTGAGGGTTAAAGTGTTTACCAAACCCAGGATCCTACATTCACTATATCTGGTCTCCCACAGTACACAGAACATGGAAATGCAATTATTTTAGTAAATATAAACTGCTAAATACCTTTTCTCATCAGCATTTAGAGCAGTCTTGTGACTTCTATCAGCGTCCACCCGAGCACTGGTTAAAGCTTGTAGAAGGATTTAATTTTTATTTCTAGGAGGATGCAGAACCCCTGACCTCTGCCTGGACAGTGCTGATTGGCCCTGTGATGACCACATGCACTGAGGATTGGACTGGTTTATATCGAAAAAAAAAAAAAAAATATATATATATATATATATATATATATATATATATCCAAAAACATCCAAAATTATTTATATACACTACATTGCCACAAGTATTGACACCCCTCCAAATCGTTGGATTCAGGTGTTCCAATCACCTCCATGTCCACAGGTGTATAAAATCAAGCACCTAGCATGCAAACTGCTTCTACAAACATTTGTGAAAGAATGGGTTGCTCTCAGGAGCTCAATGAATTCAAGCATGGTACCGTGATAGGTTGCCACCTGTGCAATAAGTCCATCCATGAAATTTCCTTGTTACTAAATATTCCACGGTCAACTGTTAGTGATATTATACAAAGTGGAAGCAACTGGGAACAACAGCAACTCAGCCACAAAGTGGTAGGCCATGTAAAACGACAGAGCGGGGTCAGTGCATGCTGAAGCGCACAGTGCCCAGAAATCGCCAACTGTCTGCAGAGTCAATAGCTAAAGACCTCCAAACTTTATGTGACCTTCAGATTAGCACAACAGAAGTGCGTAGAGAGCTTCATGGAATGGGTTTCCATGGCCGAACAGCTGCATCCAAGCCTTACATCACCAAGTGGAATGCAAAGTGTTGAATGCAGTGGTGTAAAGCATGCAGCCACTGGACTCTAGAGCAGTGGAAACGTATTCTCTGGATTGACGAATCACGCTTTTCTGTCTGGCAATCTGATGGACGTGTCTGGGTTTGGAGGTTGCCAAGAGAACGGTACTTGCTTGACTGCATTGTGCCAAGTGTAAAGTTTGGTGGAGGGGGGATTATGGTGTGGGGCTCCAGTGAAGGGAACTCTTAAGGCGTCAGCAGGGGTGGACTGACAACTCATGGGGCCCCCGGGCAATAGGGGATCATGGGGCCCCTGTGTCCTTGCCCAAACTCAAAAATCCTATGAAAAAGGTACCGGGGGCATCTCATGGGGCCCCCTACTGACCCCGGGCCCTCGGGCAGTGCCCAAGTTTCCAAATGGTCAGTCCGCTTCTGGGCGTCAGTATACCAAGACATTTTGGACAAGTTCATGCTCCCAAATTTGTGGGAACAGTTTGAGGATGGCCCCTTCCTGTTCCAACATGACTGCGCACCAGTGCACAAAGCAAGGTCCATAAAGACATGGATGAGCGAGTTTGGGGTGGAGGAACCTGACTGTCCTGCACGAAGTCCTGACCTCAACCCAATAGAACACCTTTGGGTTGAATTAGAGTGGAGACTGCGAGCCAGGCCTTCTCGTCCGTCATCAGTGCCTGAGCTCACAAATGCACTTCTGGAAGAATGGTCAAACTTTCCCATAGACACTCTCCTAAACCTTGTGGACAGCCTTCCCAGAAGAGTTGAAGATGTTATAGCTGCAAAGGATGGGCCAACCCAATATTGAACCCGACGGGCTAAGGGATGCCATTAACGTTCATGTGCATGTAAAGGCAGGTGTCCCAATAAGTTTGGTAATATACACACACACGTATACAGTTAGGTCCATATATATTTGGACATGGGCACAATTTTAGTTTTTGACAGGTATTTACCAAAATATGTTCAAGCTATAGTTATATAATGGATATGGGCTGAAAATGCACAATCTCAGGTTTAATTTGAGGGTATGTACATCCAAATTGGAGGAAGGGTTTATGAATTACAGTTTTTAAAAGTAGCCATCCCCCCTTTTTCAAGGTACCAAAATTAATTGGACAATTGAATCAAAAGTTGTTTCATGGCCAGGAGTGGGCTACTCCTTTGTTATTTCTACTTCAATTAAGCAGGTAAAAGGTCTGGAGTTGATTCTAAGTGTGATTTTGCAGTTGGAATTTTATTGCTGTGTACTTACATCATGCATTCAAAGAAGCTGTCCATGCAAGTGAAACAGGCCACTGTAAGGCTTCAAAAACAAAAAAAAAATACATGAGAGAGATAGCAGCAACATTAGGAGTGGCTAAATCAACATTTTGGTACATTCTGAGGAAAGAAGAACGCACTGGTGAGTTCAGCAACATAAAAAGGCATGGATGTCCATGGAAGACAACAGTGGTAGATGATCGCAGGATCCTCTCTATGATAACAAAAAACCCATTCGCAAAATCCAAACAATAGAAGGACACTCTCCAGGTGGTAGGCTTATCATTGTCAAAGTTTGCAATCAAGAGAAGACTTCACAAGAGCAAATACAGAGGGTTCACCACAAGGTGAAAACCATTCATAAGCCTGAAGAATAGAAAAGCCAGATTAGACTTTGCCAAAAAAAATCTAAAAAAACCAGACCAGTTCTGGAAAGCATTCTTTGGATGAATGAAACTAAGATGAATCTGTACCAAAATGACGGGAAGAAAAAAGTGAAAAAGTGTGGAGAAGGCTTGGAACAGCTCATGATCCAAAGCACACAATGTCATCTGTAAAACATGGTGGAGGCAGTGTGATGGCATGGGCATGCATGGCTTCCAGTGGCACTGGGTCATTGGTGTTTATTGATGATGTGACAGCAGACAGAAGTAGCCGGATGAATTCTGCAGTGTTTAGAGATATACTGTCAGCCCAAATTCAGCCAAATGCAGCAAAGTTGATTGGACGGCGGTTTACAGTACAGATGGACAATGATCCAAAACACACTGCAAAACCAACCCAGGAGCTTTTGAAGGAAAGGAAGTGGAATATTCTGAAATGGCCGAGTCAGTCACCTGATCTCAACCCAATTGAGCATGCATTTCACTTGCTGAAGGCAAAACTAAAGGCAGAAAGACCCACAAACAAAGAACAACTGAAGACAGCTGCAAATAGAGCCTGCCAAAGCATCAGAAAGGAAGAAACCCAGTATTTGGTAATGTCCATGGGTTCCAGACTTCAGGCAGTCATTGCCAGTAAAGAATTCTCAACAAAATGTTAAAAATGAACATTTTATTTATGATTATATTCATTTGTCCAATTACTTTTGGTCCCTTGAAAAGGGGGGGGGGGTGGCTACTCTTAAGAGCTATAATTCCTAAACCCTTCCTCCAATTTGGATGTACATACCCTCAAATTAAACCTGATAGTGTGCACATTCAGCCCATAACCATTATATAACTATAGCTTGAATATGTTTTGGTAAATAACTGAAACAAGCTAAAAATGAAATTGAGCTTGTGTACAAATATATATAGACCTAGCTGTATATATATATATATATATATATATATATATATATATATATATATTTACTTTTTTTTTTTGGGGGGGGGGGATTTTTGAATATTGCTTACCAGTTCATTTATTTATGCACATGACTCTGGACTACAGCTACACAGACCAGGCTGTCACTGACAGTGTCACACATGCTGCAAACACTCACACACAGACAGTGCTGCAGGTGCAGGGGAAGACAGAGAGAGAGAGAGAGAGAGACCAAACACTGCAGATTTCCAGGACAGGGTTTAACCACAAAAAGAGCCAGAAAAAAAGCCCCACTCACCACCCAGGAGAACAGAGGAAGCAAGGCCTTGTGGGGGTTGTAGTCCCTACAGAGATGGAGCCTGTGCTGCAGTTTTGTTCTTGAATTACCGATCGCAGCATTACCAGAGCTCTGCAGAGGAGGAAAAGAAAGGCTGGTCTTGGGCTTGAGGCAGTTATTGGGAGGACATTGGAAGGGCTCATGTACACATGAACTGCCCTAGACGTTTAGCTCCCCTGGCAGCAGAAAAACACTAAACGCAGCAAAAGCACGTGTAAATGCACTACCACATTAGCCGTGTTTACCTGCGTTTAACGCATGGATGTTTATTCATTTGATGGTGTTGTTGCCTGGTTGACGGAAGGATGTCACAGCAGCTGTATTGCTGAGCCCCATACAGAGAGCGGGAGGAGACAAGTCGTCATCAGACAAGGCCGCTGGAAGCACCCTCTGCACACTATTTAACCAGTTGCCTCCCGGCCTATAGCCAGATGGCGGCTGGGTGAACAGCTTGTCCCTCCGGGTGGACGCCACATGGCGTCCTTTCTGAAACGCACATTGCGCATGCCCGCAGGGCCGCACTGTGGAGAGATCTGTCACCGGCCGTGTACCTCGGACACAGCCGATGACAGATCTGAATATTGGCCCTGTTGCTGGTACCATGTGTCCTGCTGTGACCAATCACAGCAGGTCACATGGCAGTTGTATACAATGGATGGCTTCCTTTCATGCCATCCATTGTATACAAGTGTGTCTAGCTGTGAATGGTCACAGTGATCATATGCACAAGCTGGGCCAATCACAGCCCAGCTGTGTCATGTGATTAGCCGTGGCCAAATCACAGAAAACCCCCCTGAATTAATCGATTTCATTCAGGTAAATGCTTGCTTATATCAAAGTAATTCTTTGCTATAAGCAAATTGTGTAAAAAAAAAATTACTGATCACTTCCCCAAAGTAGTACAATGCTACTATGGTAACATTATACTACTTTGGTCATAGTGCAATATGAAAACAAAATCTTAAAAAAAGAGAAAAATTTTAATAAAAAAGTAAAAATAATAAAACAATTAAAAAAATATTGAAAACAAATTATCAATCTTTTTTTCATACTGTCACCAGTCAGTGTCCCTGATCACCACCATGCCAGTTATATGATGATGCTGTACTGCACTGGTGACAGTATGTAAAAACAAAATAGTGAAAATCATTTTTATAATGTCTTCATTTTCCAAAAAATTATGACAAAAAAATTACAACTTCAAAAAACTCGCCATGCCTGTTATGAAATACGTCGGACTGTCTGCTTTGTAAAAAGGGGTCATTTGGGGGATATCTGTACTGTTCTGACATTCTTGGACCTCAAGAAATTAGATTGGCTGTCAGTACTTCAGGATTGATCAATTTTCAGATCTATACCATAGTTTGTGAACTCCATAACTTTCCTACAGACTAAATAATAAATACTGATTTGGGTTATTTTCACCAAAGAAATGTAGCAGAATACATCTTGGCCTAAATTTATGAAGAACAATTATTTATTTGCAAACTTTTATAACAGAAACAAAAAAAAAACGTGGGTTTTTTTTCAAAATTTTCTGTCTTTTTTTGTTAATTTTTTGTTAATAAAACCCCCAGCGGTGATTAAATACCACCAAAAGAAAGCGCTAGTTGTGTGAAGAAAATTATAAAATTTTAGTTTGGGTACAATGTTGTATTGACCGCACAATTGTCATTCAAAGTGTGACAGCGCTGAAACCTGAGGTGCAGTGACAGTAAAGACACAGAGTCTGGTTGTGATAAAACTTGGAACTTGTAGCAAAGGGAATGCTAAACTACAAACACCCCGTGAGAGAGCGCTGCTTAGGGAGACACTCACAGTTCAGTGCAAATGCAGAGATGCAGCGAGAGGAGATGCATTGACAGTGTCTGTTTCAGAAAGCAGAGTGCAGGCTTGCTGGTTCTGTCCCAAAAAGGGGAGGCATCCTTTCAGGATAGTCCCCTAGCCTGTCCCTACTCATCTGGAACCTTTCCCTGCTGCTAATCCCTTTCCCTGTCTCTCTCCCTACACTAGCCACATCACAAATGCATGCCAAAAAATGGGCACAGGGACTTATAAATGCTCTGCTGACCCAAGATGGCTGCCAGAGGTCAACTGGATGCAGCATAGTCAACTGGAACACTGTTCTCAGGGACCAGGAAACCATACAGCAACCATGTTTCCCCTGACTTCCTCTCCAGCCTGTGGTATCATTCAGGTTGAGCTCCACAATTCATTCATGACAATTCATGGGGCCCCCGAGCAATAGGGGATCCTGGGGCTCCTGTGTCCTCGCCCACACTCAAACCACACCCAAAAAAGCCTATGAAAGGTAGCAGGGGCATCTCATGGGGCCCCCTACTGACCCCGGGCCCTCGGGCAGTGCCCGAGTGCTCGAATTGTCAGTCAGCCTCTGGAGATAACATTCTTTGCACTTTCTTTTTAGGTTGCTGGAATTGACAAGGACATTGCATTTCTAGCATGATCAACAGGTATTTTACTGTGCTTGCTGATAGTGTCTTAGCTAAAGTGAAAACAAATGCAATCACCACATCTAAGGGCTTTTTATTTTTGGGTTTAGATACATCTGGGAGTCTATTTATTAAAAAAAAAAATTGCCTCAGCATTTACACAGTCATCACAAATAATTCTTGTAAAGTGTCTAATATGTGTGTGACTGATATGAATGTACAATATATATGTAAAATGATGCATAAATTGTCACCACTATAAAATACCTGTAATAAATAAATACTACTTATGATTATCAGCTCCACCTAGTGGCCATAATGCAGTATTTTCCTGATTGCTGTACTTCTGGAAAATACTGCATTTTGGCCACTAGATAGAGGCATTTGCACTGCAAAATCTATCAGAGGTGGAATAGCCAGGCAGCTAGAAAAGACATTTTAAGAGAAATTTCTGAATATTTGTTGCTGGTTGTTTGGAGGCAAGCAATAAATTAATAAAAATTAGGAAAACTAGGGTTCCCTAGCCTCCAGATTGCCCTGTATCATAGATGTTTCAGGCGTCTGTACTATTAACAAACATCTTTATATTTTGTTGGTATTGCTGGTATTTAAAGTGTAGGAAACAACTCAGCCCTACTCATCTCAGCTTGAAATCAGTTTGCTTAATGATTATTCTAGCAACCAAGGCATTTTTGATAATTTTTTGATAATCAGAGCATTTCAGTACTGTATTTTTATGAAAATGTCTCCTACCAAGCAAACTGTATTAACTGTAACAGACTTAGAACACATTATTTTCAATGTGAGCATTATGCAATGCATTCTATCCATTCAGTTATTCTCCAGTAGCTTATTAGTGGACTGCCCCCTGCTGGTTATCTAGAAGAATAATGCCAATCAAAGAAAAACACAACAAAACACTGAATCTGAATGAGGACATAGGCTGGATAGAAGCATTTACCCCCTGTTCACATACATGCAGCCGTGCGGGCCGTGTTTTGCGTGGGCACGAGAGCCCATTCATTTGAATGCACTCCCATGCCCCGTGACACGCAGGGAAGAAGTTCCTGCACTTCTTGTGGAAACACAGCCCGCACGGGAACCTCGGTCCTCAGTACGATTGTGTTTTCCAGTGCGGGCGGCGTGCCATTAAAACTAATGGCACCTGCCCTTGGGTGCTCATTCCTCTGTGCGGGTGGACTTTGACAGCGGAGCTGGAAGCTGCACCTATCCTTCCCTGGCACACTAAAACACTAGGAGGGATATACTGCAGATGGATGGCCCCATGTCCACCGCTCATCACAGCCACACCTCGTCCAATCACAAAGTGCTTTGCATTCATTCAAAAAATGCAAAACATTCTCTGAATGGCGTTTGTGCTGAGCAGCTGAAACAAGATATACCTGAGCTCAAATCCCACATCTCCAGTGATCTCAATTAGCTTCCAGGTCCTGTGCCAAGTGGCTGCCCTGCTGCATTGTGAATACAGGAGGTCAGCTTCCCAGCACAAGAAATTCTGGAATTCTGTCTGGCAAACGTCTCAATAAAAATGAGGGATTTAGAGTTCACACATATTGCAATACAAGTCTAAGCCGGCGAACCGAGTAAAAAGTAATCCCTTTTGGCCAGCTTAAACATGTATTGCAATATGTGTGAACTAAAAATCCCTCATTTATATTGCAAAGTTTTCTGGAAAGGGTATCTGGCAGTGTGCAGAGGGTTCCTCTAGGATTTTTAGTGTTAATATATGGTTTCAACCCTTTAGCACCCGACAGACAAATGCATGTACAAGTTATTGGGATTTGAGCATAGGTACTGTATTTTTCGCTCCATAAGACACACTTTTTTTCCCCCAAAAAATGGTGGAAAATGTCTGTGTATCTTATGGAGCGAATATGGAGCGGCCGGTCCGGTATTCCCCTATGTTAGAATACTGGGCCCGGCCGCTCGGCTCTTCTGTACAGACCTCCAGCGGTCCTACCTGTTCCTTGGTCCAGCGGAGTCCTCACAGTCTTCTCTCCCCATTGTCAGCAGTCTCTGGTCATCATCTCCTGTACTGTGTCCGCAGTATCTAGTCATCTCCTGTACTGTGTCTGCAGTCTCTGGTCATCTCCTGTACTATGTCCGCAGTCTCTGGTCATCTCCTGTACTGTGTCCGCAGTATCTGGTCATCTCCTGTACTATGTCCGTAGTCTCTGGTCATCTCCTGTACTATGTCCGCAGTCTCTGGTCATCTCCTGTACTGTGTCCGCAGTCTCTGGTCATCTCCTGTACTATGTCCGCAGTCTCTGGTCATCTCCTGTAGTATGTCCGCAGTCTCTGGTCATCATCTCCTGTACTATGTCCACAGTCTCTGGTCATCATCTCCTGTACTATGTCCACAGTCTCTGGTCATCATCTCCTGTACTATGTCCACAGTCTCTGGTCATCTCCTGTACTATGTCCGCAGTCTCTGGTCATCTCCTGTACTATGTCCGCAGTCTCTGGTCATCTCCTGTACTATGTTCACAGTCTCTGGTCATCTCCTGTACTATGTCTGCAGTATCTGGTCATCTCCTGTACTGTGTCTGCAGTCTCTGGTCATCTCTTGTACTATGTCCGCAGTATCTGGTCATCTCCTGTACTGTGTCTGCAGTCCCTGGTCATCTCCTGTACTATGTCCGCAGTCTCTGGTCATCTCCTGTACTATGTCCGCAGTCTCTGGTCATCATCTCCTGTACTGTGTCCGCAGTCTCTGGTCATCATCTCCTGTACTATGTCCACAGTCTCTGGTCATCATCTCCTGTACTATGTCCACAGTCTCTGGTCATCATCTCCTGTACTATGTCCACAGTCTCTGGTCATCATCTCCTGTAGTATGTCCTCAGTCTCTGGTCATCTCCTGTACTATGTCCGCAGTCTCTGGTCATCTCCTGTACTATGTCCGCAGTCTCTGGTCATCTCCTGTACTGTGTCCGCAGTCTCTGGTCATCTCCTGTACTATGTTCACAGTCTCTGGTCATCTCCTGTAGTATGTCCGCAGTCTCTGGTCATCATCTCCTGTACTATGTCCACAGTCTCTGGTCATCATCTCCTGTAGTATGTCCTCAGTCTCTGGTCATCTCCTGTACTATGTCCGCAGTCTCTGGTCATCTCCTGTACTATGTCCGCAGTCTCTGGTCATCTCCTGTACTATGTCCGCAGTCTCTGGTCATCTCCTGTACTGTGTCCGCAGTCTCTGGTCATCTCCTGTACTATGTTCACAGTCTCTGGTCATCTCCTGTAGTATGTCCGCAGTCTCTGGTCATCATCTCCTGTACTATGTCCACAGTCTCTGGTCATCATCTCCTGTACTATGTCCACAGTCTCTGGTCATCATCTCCTGTACTATGTCCACAGTCTCTGGTCATCATCTCCTGTAGTATGTCCTCAGTCTCTGGTCATCTCCTGTACTATGTCCGCAGTCTCTGGTCATCTCCTGTACTATGTCCGCAGTCTCTGGTCATCTCCTGTACTGTGTCCGCAGTCTCTGGTCATCTCCTGTACTATGTTCACAGTCTCTGGTCATCTCCTGTAGTATGTCCGCAGTCTCTGGTCATCATCTCCTGTACTATGTCCACAGTCTCTGGTCATCATCTCCTGTAGTATGTCCTCAGTCTCTGGTCATCTCCTGTACTATGTCCGCAGTCTCTGGTCATCTCCTGTACTATGTCCGCAGTCTCTGGTCATCTCCTGTACTATGTCCGCAGTCTCTGGTCATCTCCTGTACTGTGTCCGCAGTCTCTGGTCATCTCCTGTACTATGTTCACAGTCTCTGGTCATCTCCTGTACTATGTCTGCAGTCTCTGGTCATCTCCTGTACTATGTTCACAGTCTCTGGTCATCTCCTGTACTATGTCTGCAGTATCTGGTCATCTCCTGTACTGTGTCTGCAGTCTCTGGTCATCTCTTGTACTATGTCCGCAGTATCTGGTCATCTCCTGTACTGTGTCTGCAGTCTCTGGTCATCTCCTGTACTATGTCCGCAGTCTCTGGTCATCTCCTGTACTATGTCCGCAGTCTCTGGTCATCATCTCCTGTACTGTGTCCGCAGTCTCTGGTCATCATCTCCTGTACTATGTCCACAGTCTCTGGTCATCATCTCCTGTACTATGTCCACAGTCTCTGGTCATCATCTCCTGTACTATGTCCACAGTCTCTGGTCATCATCTCCTGTAGTATGTCCTCAGTCTCTGGTCATCTCCTGTACTATGTCCGCAGTCTCTGGTCATCTCCTGTACTATGTCCGCAGTCTCTGGTCATCTCCTGTACTGTGTCCGCAGTCTCTGGTCATCTCCTGTACTATGTTCACAGTCTCTGGTCATCTCCTGTAGTATGTCCGCAGTCTCTGGTCATCATCTCCTGTACTATGTCCACAGTCTCTGGTCATCATCTCCTGTAGTATGTCCTCAGTCTCTGGTCATCTCCTGTACTATGTCCGCAGTCTCTGGTCATCTCCTGTACTATGTCCGCAGTCTCTGGTCATCTCCTGTACTATGTCCGCAGTCTCTGGTCATCTCCTGTACTGTGTCCGCAGTCTCTGGTCATCTCCTGTACTATGTTCACAGTCTCTGGTCATCTCCTGTACTATGTCTGCAGTCTCTGGTCATCTCCTGTACTATGTCTGCAGTCTCTGGTCATCATCTCCTGTACTATGTCCGCAGTCTCTGGTCATCATCTCCTGTACTGTGTCCTCAGTCTCTGTTCATCTTCTGTACCACAGTATGTCCGCAGTCTCTGGTCATCATCTCCTGTACTATGTCCGCAGTCTCTGGTCATCGCATGTACTATGTCTGCAGTCTCTGGTCATCTCCTGTACTATGTCCGCAGTCTCTGGTCATCATCTCCTGTACTATGTCCGTAGTCTCTGGTCATCATTTCCTGTACTATGTCCGCAGTCTCTGGTCATCGCATGTACTATGTCTGCAGTCTTTGGTCATCTCCTGTACTATGTCCACAGTCTCTGGTCATCTCCTGTACTATGTTTTGCAGTCTCAGGTCATCATCTCCTGTACTATATCCGCAATTTCCAGTCATCATCTCCTGTACTATGTCCGCAGTCTCTGGTCATCATCTCCTGTACTATATCCGCAGTCTCTGGTCATCTCCTATACTATGTCCGCAGTCTCTGGTCATCTCCTGTACTGTGTCTGCAGTCTCTGGTCATCTCCTGTACTATGTCCGCAGTCTCTGGTCATCTCCTGTACTGTGTCCGCAGTCTCTGGTCATCTCCTGTACTGTGTCCGCAGTCTCTGGTCATCTCCTGTACTATGTCCGCAGTCTCTGGTCATCTCCTGTAGTATGTCCGCAGTCTCTGGTCATCTCCTGTACTATGTTTTGCAGTCTCAGGTCATCATCTCCTGTACTATATCCGCAATTTCCAGTCATCATCTCCTGTACTATGTCCGCAGTCTCTGGTCATCATCTCCTGTACTATATCCGCAGTCTCTGGTCATCTCCTATACTATGTCCGCAGTCTCTGGTCATCTCCTGTACTGTGTCTGCAGTCTCTGGTCATCTCCTGTACTATGTCCGCAGTCTCTGGTCATCTCCTGTACTGTGTCCGCAGTCTCTGGTCATCTCCTGTACTGTGTCCGCAGTCTCTGGTCATCTCCTGTACTATGTCCGCAGTCTCTGGTCATCTCCTGTAGTATGTCCGCAGTCTCTGGTCATCTCCTGTACTATGTCTGCAGTCCATTGGTTCAAAATATTTTTTTTCCTGTTTTCCTCCTCTAAAATCTAGGTGCGTCTTATGGTCAAGTGCATCTTATGGAGCGAAAAATATACAGTATATCTTGTTTCTGTTGCATAGGAGTCAGTAGCCAGACCTAAACCTAGTAGCTCTCCCCCACTTTGTGTCTGTTTGCCTAGAGCTGTGACCTCATCCCTTTAAAACCAAACACATATTATTTAAACAGGCTCTGAGGCTGATTTAACACAGATAAGGCACTAAGTGAGTTTAGTTACCACCTTAATCAGCCACAGAAACCTGTGTAATTATATGTGTTCGGTTTTAAAGGGATGAGGTGGCAACCCTATGTTTGCCCCATGTTGGCATTGTGTCCACGGTAGCATTTGCATTGGCAGAGCAGAGCAGGACTGGCCAAAAGGAATACTTTTACACAGTTGTCCAGCTTAAACATGTATCGCAATATGCGTGAACTAAAAAATACAAATTGTTATTGCAAAGTGTGCTGGAAGAGCTATATAGCAGTATGCAGAGGGTTCTTCCAGAATTTCTTGTGCTGAGCTGCTGACCTCCTGTATTCACAATGCAGCAGGGCAGCCACTTGCACAGGACCCGGAAGCTAATTGAGACACTGGAGTTGCGGTGTGTACTTCCAGATTTCCAGATCCCTGGGGCATCATCCAGGAATGGTACATACATAGTTGGATTGGTCCAAGCTGAACCAATGTAACTCTGTATAACACAGTATCCATACTGGGAACTCTGCTATAAAGTGTAAGTTCACCTTTTCAGTAAAAATGTAAAGGTGAATCAACAATCTACACCCTTCCCACCTCCTGGTCCCCACTGTATTTACATCTGTGGCTGATGAGCTCCCACTGCCCATGCAGCTGGTGTAGAAATCTGTGGGTTTGAAATCTTCGCTGTTCTTCCCCTTCTTTCTGTATGGCTTCCACAATAGATCAGAAAGGTTTTGATTGGTCAGCACCATTATGTGACATAATAAAATTATATCAAGTCAGCGCTAGTTCTAAAATAAATTTGTCAGCTGCTGTGCATTAAATGTAGATATACAAAACACCACATACAATAAATGTGATTGCATGCTATATAACAATAATACAAATGCACCAAATAAACTACAACTCAGTGTCTTTCAAATTAATCATCCACCAAATATAGCTTAAGACATCAAACATAAAGTCCTGCAGACTATACAAAGTACAATAAAAACTTAAATATATGAATCACAAACCAAATATAACTTAAGACATCAAACATAAAGTCCCGCAGAGTATACAATGTACAAGAAAAATGTAAATAAAGTCCAAAAAAATGTTTTTATATATGTATCTTCAAGCTTCCACCACACAATTCCAAACACCTTCAGTGTGAACCTCCACCATATGGTAAGAATTTGCACTCACCGCAAGGATATGCTGTCTAAAAAAAGAAGAAATTGGTTACGGATTCAACCAGGTTGAATCCATAACCAATTTCTTCAGTTTTGGTATGCATATAGGTGTTTGATTGGGGATTCCCGGAATACTTCTTTTGAGACCTTGAAGCCCTCTTTTTCTGGGAGATTTTGCTACTAATAGAACAGCATACAGCACTTATTTATCTCCCCTTGGTTATGTTCCCTCCTCAGATGGTACAAGTGTTTCCACTCATCAGAAGACAGTGCCAATACTCATTCACCATCAAAATAAAAATTATCTCATAGTGTAGTAGTTTAATATTAATTCCTCTAAATACAGGAAAAATATTCACCATAAAATCAATACAAAAAGCCGCTCTTGTAAACTTACATAAGGGGCCGCCAAACCAACAGGGACTGGCGATGCGACCTCTAGCCTTGCTCAATGCCGATTCGCGCAATGGTACGTCCTCAGGAGCCAGCATATGACAACTTTGACCAGTTTGAATCTCTCTGAACCATACTGGAAGCCCTACAGAAGGAAGAGGGAGAAGAGTGGGGATTTCAAATCCTTGGAACACTACACCGATTGCACTGGCAGCTCATCATCCATGGAGGTACTTTGGGGACAATTTTTTTTCTGAAAAAGTGAACTAACCATATAAGCTGTTAAGTCTAATTAATATTTATTTAACAATCTCTGTTGTGTATGTTTCTTCATATCTACGTTAGCCTTCATAACTTTAGAATTTTTATTATTTTTTTTGTTCATGTGAATTAATGACCATTTCTTTTAGTGTAGTGAGTGAGGCGTTGTGTAGGCTATATGTAAAAACCTTCTGATTTCTGAGGATTGACATTATGGCCAGAGATGTGTGCTTTACTAATGAGAGCCAATTTTCTCACTGATTACACAGCGCTTGATGGCTGTCAGACGCAGTGACTTTTGGCAGCCTTTTTATGCCGCCTGTAACTACTTTTGGCTTAAAAAAGAGCAATGTAAATTTATGAAGGCGTTTCCATATCTCTCTATTGCTGAACATACTTTCCAACGAGACTTTAAAGAGACCTTCTCACCAACTAAAAAATAAACGCAAAAGCACAGAAAAATCAAGTGGTTTATATGTTGCAGTATTTTTTCCTTTCCAACATGTTTTTATTGACTTGAAACATGATGGTATCCAAATTGATTCATATATAATGGTTTAACAGCCTTTACAGCTCATCAGTTTAGAGTTCATTGTGAATGATGGCCTCAGAATTAATGCTTCCAGTCCGGTATACATGGTAATACTTAATTATTTCTGTCAGCAAGCGCACTCAGTTTGTGCATTTGCATACATATGGCCATGTACATTGGGGGGGAAAGGGGGCTTTTAAAATGGTTGGGGGTTATTTTATCACATTATAATTTTTAGAAAACCTTTTTTCTTGGCAAGCCCATATATGATAGCATAACGCAGGTGACAGGTTCTAAGGAGAAATCTGAGGTCTGTTAGACCACTAATGTCACCTCTGCATTCTGCTAAATAAGCACAGCTTGCTAGCTCCAGCATACCAGGCATTATGGAGGTCTCTTGGAACATCTCTTGCTTGTCAGCAAAAACACCTCTTATCATCAGAGTTATTTTTGAATGAGTCATGTGTCCACTCTGCGGACGCTTTGAGGTTTTCCGTAGAGTGGGCACAGTTCCCAGAGCAGTGGAAGGTCTTCCAAGGATCACACTATGCAACAATAATAGGGTACGTACTACTCCTACCTGACACTGGCTCAGTTGTTCAGTGTCTAAAAGTGGGGTATGGACCAGGGCAACCAGACACCCAGGGTCTAGGAGGGCATGCTCATTTTTCCCACATACTGGCATAAAAGCATAAGCAACCAGACCGGGAGACTCAAACAAGTACCGCCAGAGTACGCCACATTCTACAATTCTTGCGTCAAAGACCGCTTGCCAGCAATATTACCCTACATACTACACTGCCAAGTACTTGGGTGCCTAAATTGGAGCCTCCTAACAGGAAGCAGCTCTCCAACCATTCTCACTAGTGTCTCTGTGTCCCCCTTTGTGGTATAGCAGGCAATGAAGTAGCCTCTTGGTTGCTAGGAATCTTGAAGCTGTAAATTCAGTCAGAGATTCTTGGAATCAGAACAATGCTACAGAAGTTGATTGATTGATTTTGAATCAGCTTGGTTCACCCACCTTTGCAGCTGTGGAGGTAAAGCCTTCAGGAACCCATCAATGATGACTCTCCATGATTCGTGGCCCTATGAGGTTTATGAGGTCATACATTTAGGAGAGGGGAGGTGCCACCATCTAGTAGCTCCAGCTGTGTTCCCACTGCGCCTTCACCCAGGTTGACACCTTCAGCTGTTACAGGATTTTGGTTTTAATTTGTCAAAATCCTGGGAATTGACTGAGGCGAGGTCAAAGCACACCTTTTGGGAGTCTCCCACAGTCTCAATAGAGTGACAAGTGCTGCCCGTCATTCTTGAGTCCAGACCTGCCCTTCTGCAATTTGGTCAAAAGTACATATGAAGGCTTCCACATCATCTCTGGCCGTCTTGCTTTGTAGTAGGTGGCTGGCTGTGCCTACATGGGTGTCACCAGGTTGAACAGCAGAAACACCTGAAGTCCGAGCTGGCAGCTGCTGCATCCCTTCTGTTACAGGGACAAAGCACTCACCTGAGCCACAATGCTTACCAGCTGGGCAGTCAACCGTCTTTTAGTTTATTGCTGAGTTGTATTAGTCTGTTGTTGCTGGGCAGCTAAAAGTTCATTAATTTCTTACTGTTGTGCCAGGATCT
Organism: Staurois parvus; assembly: GCF_062004578.1. Classification (NCBI taxonomy): domain Eukaryota; kingdom Metazoa; phylum Chordata; class Amphibia; order Anura; family Ranidae; genus Staurois; species Staurois parvus. Next base: position 6,395,492 of record NW_028318340.1, read on the forward strand.
TTTGATGCTGCAGGTTCTGCTGATGAGCCTGTTGCTGGGCAACATTATCTTGCAGCAATGCCTGTTTGTGTCTAGGGCAGATCATTTGCAGGTATTCACTCTATAAGTTCTACTCCATCTTGGTACTTTCCTACATGCAGCAGTCTGACCTTGGAGAATGAAAGTAGCCACGCGCTAACAGAAAATCAGACCCAGGAGCGGATTGACAACTCATGGAGCCCCCGGGCAATAGGGGACCATGGGGCCCCTGTGTCCTTACCCACACTCAAACCACACCCAAAAAAGCCTATGAAAAAGGTACCAGGGGCATCTCATGGGGCCCCCTTCTGACCCCGGGCCCTCGGGCAGAGCCCGAGTTCCCAAATGGTCAGTCCGCCCCTGGTCAGACCACAGCAGGAAGAAAAAGGAATTTGGAGATTTGGAGGAGACAGAGAGCAATAGAAGGTACTTTTTAAAGAATACTTAATCAAATAGAATTTTTTTAAACCAGTGTCACTTTAATCCTCTGCCAGAGCCTAGGTAATCCCCATCCACAGCTCTACTGTGGATGGAAAGGGGATACAGTTGCAAGAAAAAGTATGTGAACCCCTTGGGATTATGTGGAGTTTTGCATGAATTGGGCATAAAATGTGCTCTGAACGTCATCTAAGTCACAACAATAGAAGAACACAGTCTGCTAAACATAATACTACACAAACATTAGATGTTGCCATGGTTTAATTGCACATAACATGTAAACATTCCCAGTGCAGGGAGGAAAAAGTATGTGAACCTTTGGACTTAATAACTGGTTGACCCTCCTTTGGCAGCAATAACCTCAACCAAACGTTTCCTGTAGTTGCAGATCAGACCTGCACAACGATCTGGAGTCATTTTGGACCACTCCTCTTCACAAAACTGTTTCAGTGTAGCAATATTCTTGGGATGTCTGGTGTGAATCGCTCCAGAAGGCGTATTCTGTGCTGTTGCAACCATTGTTTTGTTGAATTACTTGTATGCTTTGGGTCATTGTCCTGTTGCATCACCCATCCTCTGCGGAGCTTCAGTTGGCGGACAGATGGTCATACGTTTTCCTGCAAAATGTCTTGATAAACTCTGGAATTCATTTTCCCATCAATGACAACAATCCGTCCAGGGCCTGAGGCAGCAAAGCAGCCCCAAACCATGATGCTCCCTCCGCCATGTTTTACAGTGGGGATGAGGTTTTGATGTTGGTGTGCTGTGCCTTTTTTTCTCCACACATAGTGTTGTGCGTTCTTCCCAAACAACTCAATCTTGGTTTCATCTGTCCACAGTTTATTTTGCCAGTAGTGCTGTGGAACATCCAGGTGCTCTTTTGCAAACTTCAAACGTGCTGCAATATTCTTTTGGACAGCAATGGCTTCCTCCGTGGTGTCCTCCCATGTACTCCATTCTTGTTTAATGTTTTCCTTATTGTAGATGTGTCAACAAAAATGTTAGCATGTGCCAGAGATTTCTGTAGGTCTTTAGCTGACACTCTGGGATTCTTCTTTACCTCATGTAGCATTCTGCGCTGTGCTCTTGCAGTCATTTTTACAGGACAACCACGCCTAGGGAGAGTAGCAACAGTGCTAAACTTTCTCCATTTGTAGACAGTCTGTCTTACCTTGGACACATGAACATCAAGGCTTTTGGAGATACTTTTGTAACCCTTTCCAGCTTCATGCAAGTCAACAATTCTTGATCGTAGGTCTTCTGAGAGCTCTTTTCTGTGAGGCATGGTTCACATCAGACAGACAGTGCTTCTTGAAACCAGTAAACCCAAAACAGGTGTGTGTTTTTTAAGGGCAGGACAGCTGTCAGCAACACATCCAATAACATCACACTGATTAGAGTCAAGGTTGGCTCACTCCTGGCTCCAATTAGCTCTGGGAGAAGTCATTAAGCTAGGGCCTCACATACTTTTTCCTCCCTGCACTGTGAATGTTTACATGTTATGTGCAATTAAACCATGGCAACATCTAATGTTTGTGTAGTATTATGTTCAGCAGACTGTGTTCTTCTATTGTTGTGACTTAGATGACATTCAGAGCACATTTTATGCCCAATTCATGCAAAACTCCACGTAATCCCAAGGGGTTCACATACTTTTTCTTGCAACTGTATATATATATATATATATATATATATATATATATATATATATCCTCAGATTACTACACAGGTCCCAACAATGATGTCTTAGGATATGGTTGCTACTTGCATCTAATACACAAGAATCTAATGCTCATGAAGATTAACGTGATCAAGGGCGGACTGACCATTTAGAAACCGAGGGCCCGTATCAGGTACCTACCGACAGTAGCTCTATGGATCCACAGACTGGGATTCCCCAAGGCGCGGAGTCTAAGCCCCAGTCTGCTTGCTCACCAGGGCCCCTGATGGTGGGGATGGACTTGGTTGCTGCCCCTGGGTAAACCCAGCTGTAGTAGAGGGAACTGCCAGTGGCGCATAGCTGGATAAGAGCCCGATGTGAAGAGGCAGAGCAGGCCTCGGCAGTAAGTGATGGATCCATGCAGAATGGATGGAGGGAACACACAGTGAAGCAGTAGTGGAGTCAGACAGGCCAGGTCGGTAACAGTGGAAGCAGAACGGAACAGAGCAGCAGGCAGAGGATAGTCGGGTCACAGGCCAGGTTCAGCAGCAGGAGGTCGGACAATCAGGAACAGGCAGAAGAATGGTCAAGATGAGCCAGGGTCAGGGCAGGAGACGGTCAGCAGTAATCAGGATCAGGATGGGTTCGGCAACAACAAGATACTCTCACAGGAACAGGATAAGCAGGGAACAAGACCATACGGCAATTTGAGCATTGCAAGAGCTGGTTTAAATAGTGTGCCCTGCGCTGTCATTGGTGCCAGGCGTGCGTCCGCGTGCGCGAGTGTGCATGCGTGGCCGTAACTGTTGCCGCGGGCGCCTATGTCCTAGTGCCCGCACGCTTGTCCGCATCGGGATTCTGCGCATGCGCAGACCCGCGCGCCACGGAGAAACTCGAGATCCCTGACAGCCCGGGGTCAGTAGGGGGCCCCAGGAGATGCCCCTGGTACCTTTTTCATAGGCTTTTTTGAGTTTGGGCAAGGACACAGGGGCCCCATGATCCCCTATTGCCCGGGGACCCCATGAGTTGTCAGTCCGCCCCTGAACGTGATCCATGTCATTTGAATTATTATTAATCGGAAGCATGTAGTGCTAATTTTTTATCTTATCAACCCCACTTAATTGTACCATAATTTCTTAATGTTACACTAATAATATACACACATTGTTTATCATTTCCTTTGTGCATGATAATATAGCATTGAAAGGGCAATAAATCTCTCCTGAAGTAAAAACATATGTTCACTATGAGCCATGCCATTCCACTACATTACATGAAAGTTGCACTAATGTGATAGACTTTTAATCAGCAGAATTTGTTAATTATATTTGGCAGTAAATGTATGCAGGTGCGCAAAATAGGTAAATGTTGCATTGGGAAAAATTACAGGAAAATGAATTTGTTATTTTTTTGTGCAAAAATAACACTGCATCACTATTACATGACATAACTTTAATAACCACTAGATGGCAATGAAGCAGCTTTTTGAAACGTAGAGAATCCTTGAACCAAAGATGGTGAAAGAGGAACCTTCATTGAAGCCTCGTACACAGGATGAGCATATCGGAACAATGATCATCTGTTTTTTTGCATGCTAGTCTCATATCAAAAATTAATAGGTTACTAAAGTTCCAAAAATTCTCATAATACAGAATATAACTTCGGAAGTGATGTAATGTATTGTATTATTATGTATTCTTTCATTTCTGAGCATGCATGGTCTTGGTCACTTGATTTTGTTCAGACAAATGTTGTACTTATCAAATTATAATCGTTTGTTTTGTTATTACACAAAAATGTCATGCTTTTCCCTTCTGATAATTATGCTGAATGAACTATCATGATTGGCTTTCAAACATTTTGTAATAACAATTAGATTCACTTCGAAAGCAGTACTTTTTCCTCCAATATTCTCATCATGTGTACGAGGCTTAAAGTGTTACTAAACCCAGGACCCTGCATTCACTATATCTGGTCTCCCACAGAACATGGAAATGCAATCATTTTAGTAAATATAAACTGCTAAATACATTTTCTCATTTAGAGCAGTCTTGTGACTTCTATCACTGTCCAGTAGAGCACTAGTTAAAGCTTGTAGGAGGAGTTTTCATTCTCTACCATGAGGCTGTAGGACCCCTGACCCTCTGTCTGGACAACACTGATTGGCCCTGTGCTGATCACATGCACTCTCTCAAGAAAAAAACAATTCTCTAGCAATAGACACCAAACTGAGCTTGTGCAGCATACCCCCAAGGCTCTGTTCTATCAGCAGATGGATTGGGAACAATAGAAGAGGAGGTTTAGAGAAGACAGGATCAAACATCCTTTTTACACAATGCAGAGGATTAACCCCCTAGGTTCCACAGTGAGTATAACAAGCATGCTTTACTGCATATACTGACTGATTTTACTGTTGTGAGTTTAGTAACACTCCTAGCTTCTTAGGAGGATGTTACATAGATCATGAAACTAAATAATACCAAATCAGTTTTATGTGTCATTTGTCTTTAGGCACTTGTTGAACCAAAACCTAATGTTTGCCTGGTCAAATATGTTGAAATGTTGAGGTTTTTTCACATGAATGTATACATGGGTCTATTTATCAATGGCTGCACAACTTTCACCCAATATTTACCCATTTTTCTAAGTGAATCTTTTGTCATAAAGAGCGTACCTTGTGTGAAAACTGATAAACAGACTCCTTAGGTTATAAATATATAAAATAATTTATATAAATTAATCATAAATAATAAAAGATGCCATATGCATATTGAAAATTAAATTTTCCAGTTAAATATGAAATATTGCATATTTATATTTAAAATTTTACATTTCAGAAAGCAGATCTAAAATTTAGGTTCATTTTCAAGTTTCTCTCTCTATTATTAGCAGCTCTGTTGAAAAACCCAAGTTACATACAGAACTGAATTGAATAAGTGGAGAGTGTCTCCCTCCCACCCCCTTCACTATCTGTCCTGGTCAGGTGGAGCTGTGCAATAAAGTTTCAATAAGAAAAAGATAGTCCGAAATTAATCAGGTTTTGCTATGATTTCTCTTTATAAAACATAGGTAGGCAATTCTATAATATGGGTGCACCCTCTATAAAAAAAACCCTAAACAGTTAGAAAATAAACCAAAACTACTCTGCATAGTCATTGGAAAGTGCCATTGGAATGTTACAGAACAATGATGTACTGACAGTGGGATCAAACATAGGATCCCTGGAATAACAAATAACACACTCTGAGGATCCTAGTAATATAAATATCCTTTGCAAGATTGGGGACTACTTTATATGGTTTGAATATATGATACTTTAGACCAGTGGTCTCCAAACTGCGGCCCAGGGGCCAGATGCAGCCCTTTGCTTGCCCTTATCCAGCCCTTGGGACACTATTGTTCCAACTGACACTAATAATGAGGCGCCATTCTTCCCACTTTCACTATTAATGGGACACTCTTCCTCCCATTGATACCATCGATTGGGCACTATTCTTCCTGCTAAGACCATTCATGGGACACTCTTCTTTCCACTGATACCATCAATGGGACACTATTCTTCCTGCTAAGACCAATGATAGGGCACTAATTATCACGCTGACACCATCGATGGGGCACAATTCCTCCAACTGATACCAACCATGGTTTACTATTCCTTCTGCTAAAGTCAACAAGGTACTATTCCTCCTGTTAAAACCAGTGGTGGAGCAGTCTTTACTCCCACTGATGCTGGGACATTTTCTACTCCCACTGGCCCCCCTAAAGCCCTAAGGACAGTCAACTGGCCCTTTGTGTAAAAAGTTTGGAGACCTCTGCTTTAGACATATGATGTATGTGATGAAGAAATGAATACAGTATCACAGTTATTGTTAATCTACTCAGGGAAAAGAAAAAGACCAGGTGTAAATTAGTTTGTCATACACTGTAAATTATTGGCTTGCCTTGTCTGTTTCCTGCCTCTAAATGAATTCACATACAATGTAAGTTCCTTTGGCAAGCATACATGCCTATAATTAGAAAAGACAGGCACACATTTCCATTAAATTATACTGATTTAATCATCCAACTAAAAGCCTGGCACAATCTCAACTCATGCACCTATCAGACCAGGGGCTAATCAGATGGGTTGTTGGTTGCTGCCTATCTAGACATGGAAGATGTATATGGTCATTTTTAAACCACAAAGCAAAGCACTTTATCAGTTTGGATATTTAGGTCTGCTGGTGGCTAAAGCAGCCCGTAGATTGTGCAAATTTATTTTTCCACCATGGGTGGAAGGAAAGAGAATTGCTTGATTCTCCCATCAACACAGTCTGTGTTGATGGGGAAATCCCTCCTGCGGCATTATTGTGTTCCCCACCTGCAGAATACAATGATCACTGCTGGCAGCTATACCCACCAGTATTGATTGTCTAAAAGTGTTACTAAACCCAGGACTCTGTATTCACTATATCTAGTCTCCCATAGTACACAGAATATGGAAGTACAATTACTTTAGTAAATATAAACTGCTAAAACCTTTTCTCATCAGCAGTTAGAACAGTCTTGTGACTTCTATAAGTGCCCAGCTGAGCAACGCTAAAGCTTGTAGGAGGAGTTTTCATTTTGCTCCAGGAGGATACAGAACCCCTGACCTCTGTGTGGACAGTTCTGATCACATGCACTCTCACAAGAAAAAACGCTCTAGCAATACACACCAAACTGAGCACATGCAGAGTGACTCCACATGATATGTCTTATCAGGAGATAAAAGGGGGACACTGGAAGTAGGGGAGGATCAAATAAGTTAGGCTCAAACAGCGTTTTTACACAATGAAGAGGAATAACCCCTTTGGTTCCACAGTGAGTATAGCAAGCATGCTTTAATGCATATACAGACTGACTGGATCGAATCATGTCCAGTCCCTGCTGAACCAGCTGAGATTTAATCCATCTATGGCTGGCTTAAGTTTGTCTCCCAAAAAGGAGCAGGAGCTTCTTTAAGGTGACAAACACACACAGGGCAGCTCATTGAAGTGAATGAGCTGCACTATGTTCAACACAAGGAATTGCGTGAAAATCTCGCAACAAAAATCGCAAGTGAGAACTTTCTTAATAAACTCTGGTTGTTTAATTAAGATCTTTGCCTTCACATTTACAAATGAGAAACAGAACAACATAGGCAGAACTATTGTGTTCTCCTGGCAGGAGAGCCATCCCCGACAAGAGAACACAGCAATTACTGCTAGCAGCTATAATAACCAATAACTGCATGTAAAGTCCAACATGCTGGTTGTACCCAAGTCATACAACAATCGACTTGGGTAAAATCAGCCTGCCCATAGATGGTTCAAATCTCTGCCAGTCCCTGCTAAATCGGCCAAGATTCGAACCATCTATGGCTGGCTTAACAGAGGGGATGGATGGATCCCTACTGTATTCTGACAGTCGTGAGCATAATACCTGAACATCAGCTGTATCTGATTGGATGCAGTCAATTTTGCACTCGGTTCTTTAAATTTTTCAATTAAAGGATGTAGGGCAGGAGGGGACCAACAGGACCACTCACTAAGAAAATTTTGGCCAGCTCATCAAAAAATAATGCCAGCTTTAGACAAACACATACTACTATATCCCAGAGCCAAAACAGAGAAAACAATGAAGGAACCTTGGCTTGCCAGTTACCAAAAAGTTGGTGTTTGGCATTCAGATGGAAGGGGACTGCACTCCACTCTCCAACCCTACTCATCAGATCCTGCCCAGTTTTAAATACAATCTTCTTCTCTATCTAAAAATAAGTGTTTGGTCTGCATTTGGGATTGACAAAGAGGTTACTGATGCTCTAAGAGCCTATTTTGACACCCTTGACAATTTTAATTTAAAGGGTTGAACAGCTTTGCAAAAAATAAAGTTTGTAGCTGCTCAAGAATTCTATGTAGAAAAATAGCCCAACAACACTTTACCAAGAATGCCCCTTCATTGTGAGGCTAAGAGTAGAAGGGACATCAAGATTGCCAACTAATCCCTTTAAATACTGACTTGCATGGCATGTGCTCAATTTATATGCTTTTAAAGCTGGGTGCACACGGTATGAATATTGGCCGGTAGGAACCAGCCGACATTCAGACCATGTGTACAGCAGTTGATCTGACAGAAGCTGGTCTAAGGACCCGCTTTTGTCAAAGGGACATGGAAAACCAGCGTCCAATCAGCACTCGCAGGCAATGGCTGCAATAGCTGATTAGTGTGTTCTGGAGGGGGGAGTCCCCCTGTCAGAACACAAAGGAACAGCGGGAGAGATCACTGCAATAACATCGCTTAGTACAACGATCTCTCAGTTTTATTTCTTGCACTTCACTTGGTTGAATGAAAAAAATCTGAATGTGTGTACCAGGCATAAGGTACAGACTGAATCTAATAAATCCTGACATTTGTACCATTGTGAGACCAGATTCAGTGAGGAACAGAAGTATTTGAACCATATAATCCAATATTGTACCGCGCTCCAATATATTCTACCTCATGTGATATAGTGAATACCTGTGTGTACCACCAATTAACAAACAATTTCATCAAACAATAATACTTAAATTCATAATTTGTATAAATATAAAAGAAATAAAATTTTCTATAAATGTGAAAAAATAAAAAATAAAGTGGAAGAGGAGACGGTTTCTTTACTATGATCTCCCAAATTAATTAATATTTCTCCTCTGTGTTTAATTTTGATCCAAACAATATTACATCTATAATGTTAAAATGTATGTGGGGAAAAAAATATATATATTTTTCTGTTTTATAGTATATTGTTTAGTCATTCAGGTGGGTACATCATACAGTGTACCGTATGTGCCATATGATAGTTCTCCTCTATGTGAATTGAGATGGTATTATTCAAACTGGATTGTATTATGGATCTGTGTCCACTGCGTGAACCTCTCTCTCCTCAGCACAGCCTTCTCAATAGATCATTCTCCGCTGGCTGCTTGGCTTAATCCTCCATATATGGAACATGAAAAGAAGGGAAAAGAAACATAGTGTCTTATCCGGGATTACAGTTGTTTAATGTGCTTTGATTTTCCACTCACATTGTGAAAGATAAAGTAGCGCTTTACATAAAATGTATCCAACTCGTATTGTGGTCAGCCTTATAGGTGTGTCTGCCTTCAATGTGTATACTCGCCGTTCCTCTGTGGATGCGTTTTTAAAACTACATCCCCCAGAGGAAGCTACGAGTCCCTGTAGCGTAACGCGTAGGGAAGGGGCGGTGACGTCATCACGCATCCACAGAGGAACGGCGAGTATACACATTGAAGGCAGACACACCTATAAGGCTGACCACAATACGAGTTGGATACATTTTATGTAAAGCGCTACTTTATCTTTCACAATGTGAGTGGAAAATCAAAGCACATTAAACAACTGTAATCCCGGATAAGACACTATGTTTCTTTTCCCTTCTTTTCATGTTCCATATATGGAGGATTAAGCCAAGCAGCCAGCGGAGAATGATCTATTGAGAAGGCTGTGCTGAGGAGAGAGAGGTTTACGCAGTGGACACAGATCCATAATACAATCCAGTTTGAATAATACCATCTCAATTCACATAGAGGAGAACTATCATATGGCAAATACGGTACACTGTATGATGTACCCACCTGAATGACTAAACAATATACTATAAAACAGAAAAATATATATTTTTTTTTCCCCACATACATTTTAACATTATAGATGTAATATTGTTTGGATCAAAATTAAACACAGAGGAGAAATATTAATTAATTTGGGAGATCATAGTAAAGAAACAGTCTCCTCTTTCACTTTATTATTTATTTTTTGTTTTTTCACATTTATAGAAAATTTAATTTCTTTTATATTTATACAAATTATGAATTTAAGTATTATTGTGTGATGAAATTGTTTGTTAATTGGTGGTACACACAGGTATTCACTATATCACATGAGGTAGAATATATTGGAGCGCGGTACAATATTGGATTATATGGTTAACATTTACACACCTAGAGAGGGTGTATGAAGTACCTTGCGACCTAATATTTAATTTTTTATGCACGCAATCAATTGATATTATAGTTTGCATATAGTAAACAACCCCTAGTGGCTCACAAGTAACAATCTAACTTTACAAGAAGTATTTGAACACCCTGCAATTTTGCAAGTTCTCCCACTTAGAAATCATGGAGGGGTCTGAAATTCACATTGTAGGTGCATTCCCACTCTGAGAGACAGAATTTAAAAAATAATTCAGGAAATCACATTGTATGATTTTTAAAGAACTTATTTGTCTTGCACTGCTGAACATAAGTATTTGAACACCTAAGAAACAGCAAGAATTCTGGCTCTCAAAGACCTGTTACTGTGCCTTTAAAAAGTCCACCTCTACTCCACTCATTAATCTAACTTAGTAGCACCTGTCTGAGCTCTTTAAAGACACCTGTCCACCCCACAGTCAGTCAGACGCCAACTACTACCATGGGCAAGACCAAAGAGCTGTCAAAAGACACCAGAGACAAAATTGTGGACCACCACAAGGCTGGAAAGGGCTACGGGGAAATTGCCAAGCAGCTTGGTGAAAATAGATCAACTGTTGGAGCAATTGTTAGAAAATGGAAGAGGCTAAAGACGACTGTCAGCCTCCCTCGGACTGGGGCTCCATGCAAGATCTCACCTTGTGGGGTATCACTGATGATAAAAAAGGTGAGGAATCAGCCCAGAACTACAAGGGAGGAGCTGGTCAATGACATAAAGAGAACTGAGACCACAGTTTCAAAGGTCACTGTTGGTAGAACACTACACCGTCATGGTTTCAAATCATGCATTGCCCGGAAGGTTCCCCTGCTCAAGTCATCACATGTCCAGGCCCATCTGAAGTTTGCCAATGACCATCTGGATGATCCAGAGGAGGCATGGAAGAAAGTCATGTGGTCAGATGAGACCAAAGTAGAACTTTTTGGTCTAAACTGCACTCGTCGTGTCTGGAGGAAAAAGAAGGATGAGTTGCATCCCAAGAACATCATCCCTACTGTGAAGCACGTGGGTGGTAACATCATGCTTTGGGGGTGCTTTTCTGCGAAGGGGACAGGATGACTGCACTGTATTAAGGAGAGGATGAATGGGGCCATTTATTGTGAGATTTTGAGCAACAACCTCCTTCCCTCAGTCAGAGCATTGAAGATGGGTGGTGGCAGGGTCTTACAACATGACAACGACCCGAAGCACACAGCCAGGATAACCAAGGAGTGGCTCCGTAAGAATCATATCAAGGTTCTGGAGTGGCCTAGCCAGTCTCCAGACCTAAATCCAATAGAACAGCGGTTCTCAACCTGGGGGTCGCGACCCCTTTGGAGGTCGAACGACCATTTCCCAGGGGTCGCCTAAGACCATCGGAAAACACATATTTCCGATGGTCTTAGGAACCGAGACACCGCTGCTGTCTCCGGCGATGTGTGGGCGGGATGATACGCTGCTCCTGTCACCTGGCCACACCTCCGGGATCGCTCAGCAGCTCCGCCTCCTCGCCGCTGATTGGCCACCGGAACTGTAGCTCAGGAGAGGCACACAGGCGGCCAATCACCGGCGAGGAGGTGGAGCTTGGAGAGGAGGAGCCGAGCGGCAGCGCACGTACATTAAAGAAGACCGAGGGAGCTGCCGGAGCGAGTGAAGAGGAGAGCGGCCAGAGAAGGAAGACAGCTGACAGGTAAGTGAGAGAGCGAGCCCAGGCTGGAGCAGGGGTCAGCAAAGTAAGTATCATTGGTGTCAGTGGGAGGAATAGTGCCCCATCATTTGTGTCACTAATACCAACGATGGGGCACTATTCCTCCCCCCACTGACACCAACGATGGGGCACTATTCCTCCCCCCACTGACACCAACGATGGGGCACTATTCCTCCCCCAACTGACACCAACGATGGGGCACTATTCCTCCCCCCACTGACACCAACGATGTGGCACTATTCCTCCCCCCACTGACACCAACGATGTGGCACTATTCCTCCCCCCACTGACACCAACGATGGGGCACTATTCCTCCCCCCACTGACACCAACGATGGGGCACTATTCCTCCCCCCACTGACACCAACGATGGGGCACTATTCCTCCCCCCACTGACACCAACGATGTGGCACTATTCCTCCCCCCACTGACACCAACGATGTGGCACTATTCCTCCCCCCACTGACACCAACGATGGGGCACTATTCCTCCCCCCACTGACACCAACGATGGGGCACTATTCCTCCCCCCACTGACACCAACGATGGGGCAGTATTCCTCCCCCCACTGACACCAACGATGAGGCACTATTCCTCCCCCCACTGACACCAACGATGGGGCACTATTCCTCCCCCCACTGACACCAACGATGGGGCACTATTCCTCCCCCCACTGACACCAACGATGGGGCACTATTTCCCCCCCCCCCCTGACCCCAATGATGGGGCACTATTCTCCCCTCCACCACACTGACATCAATGATGGGGCACTATTCCTCCCACTGACACCAATGATGGGGCACTATTCCTCCCCCCACTGACACCAACGATGGGACACTATTCCCCCCCCCCCCCTGACCCCAATGATGGGGCACTATTCTCCCCTCCACCACACTGACATCAATAATGGGGCACTATTCCTCCCACTGACACCAATGATGGGGTACTATTCCTCCCACTGACACCAATGATGTGGCACTATTCCTCCCACTGACACCAGTGATGGGGCACTACTCCCACTGACACCAGTGATGGGGCACTACTCCCCCCACTGACACCAGTGATGGGGCACTATTCCTCCCACTGACACCAGTGATGGGGCACTATTCCTCCCACTGACACCAATGATGGGGCACTACTCCCCCCACTGACACCAATGATGGGGCACTACTCCCCCCACTGACACCAATGATGGGGCACTATTCCTCCCACTGACACCAATGATGTGGCACTATTCCTCCCACTGACACCAGCGATGGAGCACTACTCCTCCCACTGACACCAGTGATGGGGCACTACTCCCCCCACTGACACCAGTGATGGAGCACTACTCCCCCCACTGACACCAATGATGGGGCACTACTCCCCCCCACTGACACCAATGATGGGGCACTACTCCTCCCACTGACACCAATGATGGGGCACTATTCCTCCCACTGACACCAATGATGGAGCACTACTCCTCCCACTGACACCAATGATGGGGCACTATTCCTCCCACTGACACCAATGATGTGGCACTATTCCTCCCACTGACACCAGTGATGGAGCACTACTCCTCCCACTGACACCAGTGATGGGGCACTACTCCCCCCACTGACACCAGTGATGGAGCACTACTCCCCCCACTGACACCAATGATGGGGCACTACTCCCCCCACTGACACCAATGATGGGGCACTACTCCTCCCACTGACACCAATGATGGGGCACTATTCCTCCCACTGACACCAACGATGGGGCACTATTCCTCCCACTGACTCCAACGATGGGGCACTATTCCTCCCACTGACACCAACGATGGGGCACTATTCCTCCCCCCACTGACACCAACGATGGGGCACTATTCCTCCCCCCACTGACACCAACGATGGGGCACTATTCCCCCCCCCCCTGACCCCAATGATGGGGCACTATTCTCCCCTCCACCACACTGACATCAATGATGGGGCACTATTCCTCCCACTGACACCAATGATGGGGCACTATTCCTCCCCCCACTGACACCAACGATGGGACACTATCCCCCCCCCCCTGACCCCAATGATGGGGCACTATTCTCCCCTCCACCACACTGACATCAATGATGGGGCACTATTCCTCCCACTGACACCAATGATGGGGCACTATTCCTCCCACTGACACCAATGATGTGGCACTATTTCTCCCACTGACACCAGTGATGGGGCACTACTCCCACTGACACCAGTGATGGGGCACTACTCCCCCCACTGACACCAGTGATGGGGCACTATTCCTCCCACTGACACCAATGATGGGGCACTACTCCCCCCACTGACACCAATGATGGGGCACTACTCCCCCCACTGACACCAATGATGGGGCACTATTCCTCCCACTGACACCAATGATGTGGCACTATTCCTCCCACTGACACCAGTGATGGAGCACTACTCCTCCCACTGACACCAGTGATGGGGCACTACTCCCCCCACTGACACCAGTGATGGAGCACTACTCCCCCCACTGACACCAATGATGGGGCACTACTCCCCCCACTGACACCAATGATGGGGCACTACTCCCCCCACTGACACCAATGATGGGGCACTACTCCTCCCACTGACACCAATGATGGGGCACTATTCCTCCCACTGACACCAATGATGGGGCACTACTCCTCCCACTGACACCAATGATGGGGCACTATTCCTCCCACTGACACCAATGATGTGGCACTATTCCTCCCACTGACACCAGTGATGGAGCACTACTCCTCCCACTGACACCAGTGATGGGGCACTACTCCCCCCACTGACACCAGTGATGGAGCACTACTCCCCCCACTGACACCAATGATGGGGCACTACTCCCCCCACTGACACCAATGATGGGGCACTACTCCTCCCACTGACACCAATGATGGGGCACTATTCCTCCCACTGACACCAACGATGGGGCACTATTCCTCCCACTGACACCAACGATGGGGCACTATTCCTCCCACTGATACCAACGATGGGGCACTATTCCTCCCACTGACACCAACGATGGGGCACTATTCCTCCCACTGACACCAACGATGGGGCACTATTCCTCCCACTGACACCAACGATGGTGCACTATTCCTCCCACTGACACCAACGATGGGGCACTATTCCTCCCACTGACACCAACGATGGGGCACTATTCCTCCCACTGACACCAACGATGGGGCACTATTCCTCCCACTGACACCAACGATGGGGCACTATTCCTCCCACTGACACCAGTGATGGGGCACTATTCCTCCCACTGACACCAGTGATGGGGCACTATTCATCCCACTGACACCAACGATGGGGCACTATTCCTCCCCCCACTGACACCAACGATGGGGCACTATTCCTCCCCCCACTGACACCAACGATGGGGCACTATTCCCCCCCCCCCTGACCCCAATGATGGGGCACTATTCTCCCCTCCACCACACTGACATCAATGATGGGGCACTATTCCTCCCACTGACACCAATGATGGGGCACTATTCCTCCCCCCACTGACACCAACGATGGGACACTATCCCCCCCCCCCCTGACCCCAATGATGGGGCACTATTCTCCCCTCCACCACACTGACATCAATGATGGGGCACTATTCCTCCCACTGACACCAATGATGGGGCACTATTCCTCCCACTGACACCAATGATGTGGCACTATTTCTCCCACTGACACCAGTGATGGGGCACTACTCCCCCCACTGACACCAGTGATGGGGCACTACTCCCCCCACTGACACCAGTGATGGGGCACTATTCCTCCCACTGACACCAATGATGGGGCACTACTCCCCCCACTGACACCAATGATGGGGCACTACTCCCCCCACTGACACCAATGATGGGGCACTATTCCTCCCACTGACACCAATGATGTGGCACTATTCCTCCCACTGACACCAGTGATGGAGCACTACTCCTCCCACTGACACCAGTGATGGGGCACTACTCCCCCCACTGACACCAGTGATGGAGCACTACTCCCCCCACTGACACCAATGATGGGGCACTACTCCCCCCACTGACACCAATGATGGGGCACTACTCCTCCCACTGACACCAATGATGGGGCACTATTCCTCCCACTGACACCAATGATGGGGCACTACTCCTCCCACTGACACCAATGATGGGGCACTATTCCTCCCACTGACACCAATGATGGGGCACTACTCCCCCCACTGACACCAATGATGGGGCACTACTCCCCCCACTGACACCAATGATGGGGCACTATTCCTCCCACTGACACCAGTGATGTGGCACTATTCCTCCCACTGACACCAGTGATGGAGCACTACTCCTCCCACTGACACCAGTGATGGGGCACTACTCCCCCCACTGACACCAGTGATGGAGCACTACTCCCCCCACTGACACCAATGATGGGACACTACTCCCCCCACTGACACCAATGATGGGGCACTACTCCTCCCACTGACACCAATGATGGGGCACTATTCCTCCCACTGACACCAATGATGGGGCACTACTCCTCCCACTGACACCAATGATGGGGCACTATTCCTCCCACTGACACCAATGATGTGGCACTATTCCTCCCACTGACACCAGTGATGGAGCACTACTCCTCCCACTGACACCAGTGATGGGGCACTACTCCCCCCACTGACACCAGTGATGGAGCACTACTCCCCCCACTGACACCAATGATGGGGCACTACTCCCCCCACTGACACCAATTATGGGGCACTACTCCTCCCACTGACACCAATGATGGGGCACTATTCCTCCCACTGACACCAACGATGGGGCACTATTCCTCCCACTGACACCAACGATGGGGCACTATTCCTCCCACTGACACCAACGATGGGGCACTATTCCTCCCACTGACACCAACGATGGGGCACTATTCCTCCCACTGACACCAACGATGGGGCACTATTCCTCCCACTGACACCAACGATGGGGCACTATTCCTCCCACTGACACCAGTGATGGGGCACTATTCCTCCCACTGACACCAGTGATGGGGCACTATTCATCCCACTGACATCAGTGATGGGGCACTATTCCTCCCACTGATACCAACGATGGGGCACTATGCATCCCACTGACATCAGTGATGGGGCACTATTCCTCCCACTGACACCAGTGATGGGGCACTATTCATCCCACTGACATCAGTGATGGGGCACTATTCCTCCCACTGATACCAATGATGGGGCACTATTCCTCCCACTGATACCAATGATGGGGCACTATTCATCCCACTGACATCAGTGATGGGGCACTATTCCTCCCACTGATACCAACGATGGGGCACTATTCCTCCCACTGATACCAACAATGGGGCACTATTCATCCCACTGACATCAGTGATGGGGCACTACTCCTTCCACTGACACCAATGACATGGCACTACTCCTCCCACTGCAAAATTACAGTTATGAAGTAGCAATGAAAATAATTTTATGGTTGGGGGTCACCACAGCATGAGGAACTGTATTAAGGGGTCGCGGCATTAGAAAGGTTGAGAACCACTGCAATAGAACATCTTTGGAGGGAGCTGAAACTCCGTGTTGCTCAGCGACAGCCCCGAAACCTGACAGATCTAGAGGAGATCTCTGTGGAGGAGTGGGCCAAAATCCCTGTTGCAGTGTTTTTAAACCTGGTCAAGAACTACAGGAAATGTTTGACCTCTGTAATTGCAAACAAAGGCTTCTGTACCAAATATTAACACTGATTTTCTCAGGCGTTCAAATACTTATGTTCAGCAGTGCAAGACAAATACATTCTTTAAAAATCATACAATGTGATTTCCTGAATTTTTTTTTTTAATTCTGTCTCTCAGAGTGGGAATGCACCTACAATGTGAATTTCAGACCCCTCTATGATTTCTAAGTGGCAGAACTTGCAAAATCGCAGGATGTAAGATCGAAAGAGCAGGGCCCTCGAACCCCTCGTGTATTGTATTGTTTCTGTCTTTTCTCATGTTCTGTCCCTCTTGCTATTGTACAGCGCTGAGCATACCCTATGGCGCTATATAAATACTGTATAATAATAATAATGTTCAAATACTTCTGCTCCTCACTGTAAGTTAGGAAGCATTGTATGAGCAAACCCATATATGTGCTTTGTCCCATTTTTATTTAAGCTCTCTCTATATCTTTACTTGTATTTTGTTCCTTGGTTTGGTAACTTGCAAGCTTAATTCACTTTAATCAGAAAAATGACGAGCCCAAGGTGATATTGTTTAGAAAAGATCAGTGGATATTGTTTTGAATACTATCAATCCTAATAATAATTAAAGTGTGATGAAATTTGGGAAGTTCCTGGATGTGCAGAATGTAATTATCTAAAGTACTGATGCTGGTCAGTGTTAATGGATTTTTCTTTGTCTAATCCTATTTTTACAATGATCACATTGCATTGTTCTACTGACTAAATTACCCTTAATCTTAAAAGATAAGCTACTTTTTTAGCAAATTGAAATTCTGTGGGATAAAACAAATGATGGGTAGTATGGAGGTATAGAATTTAACATTCTGAGAAAAATCAAGATTAATGCAGTCCATAGATTATACAATTTTCTTTCCTTCCACCACAGGTGGAAAGAAAGAAACTTGCTTGATTGTCCCATCAACACAGTCAGTGTTGTTGAAGAAATCCCTACCGCATTGTTATTGTGTTCTGCCGGGGAGGAGCCTTCCCCATCGGCAGAACACAATGGTCACTGCTGGCGGTTATAGCCGCCGGAAGTGATCGCATGAAAAAATCCGACAAGCTGGTTGTACTGAAGTTGGTTGATGGATCGACTTCAACACAACATAGTCTGCCCATACATGGATCGAATCTCAGCTGGTCCCGGCTGAGATTCAATCCATCCATGGCCGGCTTTAGATTGGTTCTTATGTGTGGCTGGAGCAGCTACAACAGCTAGGGAACCCCACCGGCGTGTACCCAATATATACTGTATATCTATATATACTGTATATGTTTATATATATATATATATTTATATATATACAGAATATTGTGAGAACTAGCTTCAAGTGGTAGCGTATTAAGGACATTTATCGAATTATTCTTTTTAAGGGCTTTTCTTGTTCATTTTTATTAAAATAACGTTCAAAAAACAAAATTGCCCAGTTTCCCTTGCAGGGGTTTTCAGTGTTTATTTTCCATCCAAAGAACAAACAACATTAAGCCTCCAGGCCTTTTGTCTGTGACACAGTACCACTCAGTACCCCTTTCAAAAGCTTGATCCATACACTTGGCAGCTCTTTGCTGCCCTGGCTCCCCTCTGTACTCCTGGACTTAGACCTCCTTTGTCTGCTTGGGTGAAGTCCAGACCCATGGCCAGGTCTCTACAAAACGTCCTGCACACACTTGTACAATTAGTGTGCTGGTTGTTCACAAAACATGGACCAAGGACTAGAGGTTTCATCCCCCCTAAATCTCTATGAAATGTTCAGGCTTCAGGTCCCAAACTGGGTTTTACCAACTGATGAGGAAACTGAAAAACAGTTTCCTCTGAATTAAGTAAACCCCTTGGAGCCCCTCAACCTGCATGGATAAGAATCTTGGGTCATAACCTCTTTCTTACCCCGAGATAGGGCACAACACCGTCACTATAAAATTATTTTATTTTCAAAGCAAACTAGACAAAAAGATTTGCAAAAACGAACACAATATGTTTTCTGTTGTGACGTGTTTTAAAATAAGTAGTGTCACTTTACATGTAATTTGTCTCATTTATAATGACACTAAAATGACAGTTATGGTACAAAGCATGGGAAATTTATTTGACAATAAAAAATTGTTTTTTTCACATTATCTATGTGACACTGAAAAAAAAAAAATAAGTGAAAACTTAAAAAAAGTTTAAATATTGATGGTAAAAATCAGTAGAAAAATATGTAGAGAAGAAGAGGAGGTCGTTAATTAGGGCTGATTAATATTAATTAAGGGTTAACAAGGGTAGGTTGCTTTAACTGGTATCATATGCAGATCAAAGGTTACACCATCTATGTATGAATAAAACATTGTTACATTGTATTTATTCAATAACACAAACCATCTGAAAGTGTCATTTTAAACAGAAGTGTCTGCATTTTGACAACTAGTCCCTTTATGTGTTACATACCAAGTCCCGGATGTCATTTTGACAGCCAGGAATTGTCTGTATTTGGAGTGAGAGAGGAAGCCGGTGTAGGAGATACACTCTAGGGACTTTGTTGAAGTTTTTTTAGGGCATATATCCTATGTCCCAAATTCCTCAAGCGGCTAATATTTACTAATGCAGACAGCAGATGATGTCTATGCAGGCTCTGTGCTATCTGAATGTTCTTATTAGATATACAAAATAAAATCTGAATGACTCAGGATACATCCCTCCCAACCCAGCAGTCTAGCAGTGACAAGAACATGTTAAAGTGTATATCCAGCCAATGGCATCACTAGGGTTGGTGTCACCTGGTGTGGGAAACATGGTGTCCTCCCTAATAAATTTTCCAACCTGTGTTTGGGGTGTCAACTTTGCACTGACATCTGCAGCAGATCGCAAGGACACTGCAACTGAAATGCAGTATGGGAAGCTGCACAGGAACAAGGAACGTGTGAAAGACCCTAAAACTGTGAAGCAGTCCTACACTGCCTGGGATAATAGAGCAGGGAACTCTCTTAGGGTCTGTTCACATTGGTACACAGTGCTAGAAACCCTGTTCCCTGCACATCTCCCGTAGTGCATTCCAAACGCACTGCCCTTGCGATCTGCAGTGGGTGTCAATGCAAAGTTCAGGACACCCCAAATGCAGGTTATAGCTGCAGTGCGTTTGCCCAAACAAGATCGCATGGTACAGAACTATCATGCAATCCAGTTGCAGTGCATTTCCAAAAGTAGTGCTCGCACTACTTATGGTGTGGTGTGGTGTGATTACTGTCCATTTGTAATGAATGGGCCCTCAAGCTGCAAAAAATAAACATAGAACCCAGTTAAAAAAGCCTAAAACAAAAACTAGCACTCACAAAAGGAGAAGGGATCATTCATTAAACAAAACTGTGGAGAAGATGTGATACACTGCGTCCACTCACAGCCTGAATGGGGAGGAGAGCCGGGCAGAGCAGACAGAGAGGGGATCTATCACCGCTTGGAGCTGAGATGCTGGCGGCTTCATGGCACACTGGCCGCTGTCAAACAAAGTCCCGCCTCCTGAATCAGCTCTTATGATAGATGTCCAATCTCTTGGCATTGGACCAGTGTGCTGTCCATCATAGGAGCTGATCCAGGAGGTGGGACTTTGTTTGGCAGTGGCTGGGGTAGCATGAAGACTCCGGCATCTCAGCCCCAGGCTCAGCTCCTCCCCATTCAGGCTGTGAGTGGATTCAGAGTGTCACAACTTCTCCACCGCTTCCACCCACCCTACCTGTTCAGTCCCCTGGTGCCATCCCTCTGGTGGGTGTCACCTGAGTGCGATCCGCACCCCCCCGAAACCACATAGCAATGCCACTGTACCCAGACATTTTTGTTTTAGTTATTGATAGTGTGTTAGCATTACAAGACCCCTGTCTTGTTTTTAATTTTGGGGGCCCCATTAGCTACATTTTCTCTCACTTACCATCCTGATGAAAATGATTTCACTGGACAGGAAATGAGGGAAAATCTACAGCAGCTCAGACAGAAATAAATATGTTTTTTAGGAGTTCTAATGGAACGCCTTCACCAGGGTTTTTAATTTCAGATAAGAATCTGGATAGTCCCAGGCTTGAATGAGATAAAAATTCTATATGTTAAAATCTCGCTAATGAGAACAGTAATAAATCTCTAATACTAAGATCCTTTTGTGCTTTCCCTACCTAGGTGTACTACTAAAGCAGTCAACACTTGTATCCAAGTCAATTTATTGGTCCACTTGGGCACAACCAGCCTGTCAGACTTTGTACATGCAAATACTGTCAGTGGCCATAGACGATAGCAGTAATCGTTGTGTTTTGCCGGCCAGGAAGGGTCCCGGCTGGCAGAACACAATAGCACTGTAGGAGGGATTCCCCCATCAACACGGATTGTGTTGATAGGGGAATCAAGCAATTTTCTTTCCTTCCATCCATGGTGGAAAGAAAGAAAATCATATTATCTATAGGCTACTTTAGACCAACCCTTCTAATAGACAATTAAAACTAATGCTAAATGTAGGTCTTTGCCATATCTCTTGTCACTCCTTTTTTTTTTTAATCCGCAGAGGTGCACAAAAACAAAAACCCAATAAGTGTACAAAAAAGGTGCAAATGCAAAAACACCAACACAAAAAAGTGCACTTAGGGGTGTGCTTTTAGTCCACCCCACGAAGAGGTAGGACCTCTACATTGATCCCCCAGGGGGGAAGGCTCCTGACAGGGAAAAAGGTTTCCAACATGGTCCACCTAGCCAAAAGACCTGGTGGACCCCTTTCCTTGTGGTCAGTCAAAGCTGACCACCAGGTACATGGTTGAGGGGCTTTCCCAAAGAGTGACCCTCCAAGGTTCGGGTGAGAAAGGAACCTAAGAGACACACATCCTCCTCCTAGACCTCAGGGCAGGCCTGAGGGCCCACACCCTCCATCCAGTGAGGAAAAACACACACACATAAGTGAAAGTGAGACAAATGTGAGGAGAAAAAATAAATAGTATAAATAAGTGGCCGTGCAATAGTGCACTGACTAGGCCCTTATGCCTGTTGCAAATAAATTGCACTGGGACTTAGCTAAAAGGCCTAGCCCTAAAAGGCGCAGTGCAGAAAAAGTGTTTGAAACAGTGGCCATGTGCACTTTTCGCATTTGGGATCCCATTTCCATGTGTTACTAAGAGCACCTCTGGGGAAGCACTCCCAAGGGGCACTGCTCTGCGGACTCTCTGACCCATTCAGATCAGGAGGAACAAGGTCCCTCTGGTTTTCCCAGGGCAATTACTGCCAGGCCCCAAACGCCTGTGGGTGCATCGGTTTCTGTTCCAGCCAGTACTAGCCTTCAGAGCCCCCATCATACCAGCAGGAGTACTATACAGTCAGCCATCCTAACCAAAAGACAAGAATGATGGTGGTGCACCCCTACTGGACACTGGTAAGAACTGATACTACACTTGATCTTAGCCAAAAGGATGAGAAACACTCCTCGTTCAGCCCATCCTAATTGTAGCATCCCTTCCAGGTGCACGTCGTCAGTCCCTGCCTTTGCGCTCTATGTGTGATTTTATTTTTTTTTGTATGCTTTTACACTATTTGTGGTTTTATGCTTTTACTTCCTACTAAGTAAGGTGTATTTCATATAAGCTCAGATGTTAGTCGGTTTCTATTGGAGGGGACAGAAGCATTTTTGACCTGAATAATGTAGATAGGTTAAGCTCCAAATTAAAAGGTGAGTGTATTCCTTATGGAGAGGGGAATGTCACCTACTGCATGAATATTGACAAGCTAATGGAGTAACATTGTGCATTGGAAAAATTTCAGTCTGTCTGCATTGGAAAAACTGTCAGTCTCCCTAGGTCTGGTGCACCATGCAAGATCTCACCTCGTGGAGTGCTAATGATCATGAGAACAGTGAAGAATCATCCCAGAACTACATGAGGATCTTGTCAATGATCTCCAGGCAGCTGGGACCACAGTCACCAAAAAAACATTTGGTAACACACTATGCCGACAGGGGTTGAAATCCTGCAGTGCCCGCAAGGTCCCTCTGCTCAAGAAAGCACATGTCCAGGCCCGTCTGAAGTTTGCCACTGAACATCTGAATGATGCAGAGGAGGACTGGTTGAAAGTGTTGTGGTCAGATGAGACCAAAATCAAGCTCTTTGGCATCAACTCAACTTGCCGTGTTTGGAGGAGGAGGAATTCTGCCTATGACCCCAAGAACACAATCCCAACTGTCAAACATGGTGGTGGAAAAATTCTGCTTTTGTGATGTTTTTCTGCTAAGGGGACAGGACAACTGCACCGCATCAAAGGGATGATGGACGGGGCAATGTACCGTCAAATCTTGGGTGAGAACCTTCTTCCCCCAGCCAGGGCATTAAAAATGGGTCATGGATGGTTGTTCCAGCATGACAATGACCCAAAACACACAGCCAAGGCAACAAAGGAGTCGCTCAAGAAGAAGCACATTAAGGTCCTGGAGTGGCCTAGCCAGTCTCCAGACCTCAATTCGATTGAAAATCTGTAGAGGGAGATGAAAGTTCGAGTTGTCAAATGTTAACCACCAAACCGAAGATTCCCCACCGGCACCCGGAGATCACTGAGTATCATTAACAGGGTAGAAACCTATGTGTAAACACAGGTTTCTCTCCTGCCAGCAGTAACATGCTGCTGTGTATTTCTCTGCACAGTAGAGAACTACACAGCAGTATGTTTCACTAGTAAAACACACACAGCACACTTAGTAAAACAGCACACAGTTAACCCTTTGAATGCTCCGGATGTTAAAGCTGAACTACACTACATCTTATGCATTACAATTCAAAAACATTACTTATTTCATTTTTATTATTCAAAGCAAACTCGCCCATCCAT
Organism: Staurois parvus; assembly: GCF_062004578.1. Classification (NCBI taxonomy): domain Eukaryota; kingdom Metazoa; phylum Chordata; class Amphibia; order Anura; family Ranidae; genus Staurois; species Staurois parvus. The sequence continues at coordinate 6,419,827 of NW_028318340.1, forward strand.
CCATGTCTCCATGCTTTATTTTGTTGGGAATCACTTTGAACTACCCCCCCAAAGTTATGTTCTGTCCATGGCCATCTTGAGTAAGGGCAAATGTTTCATGTAGTGTTTACTTCCTGAACCTATCTGCCCTTAGCTCAGGTATGCTGGTAGGAGGGTGTGCTTAGCTGAGAAACCCCCTCCTCCCCCCTCCCCTCCTGAAACTGTTAGGGTGTATGACACCATTTGCCTAGGCATGGAAACCAGGAAGTAACTGAAGAAATGTAAATAAAAGAAGTTTAAAACAAGTAAATATAACACACTTTCCTATCTATTTCTAAAAGCAAAAGGATTCAAATTAGTCAATGTGGAGATAGTGAAATTCGGCTTTAATGTCTCACTGTAAGCTGCAGATATCAGCAGGCTTTGAGATCAGCTGATGGGACCCACTGTTAAAGCTGTAGTAAACCCAATGCCAAGCATGTTATATATTGCAGTGTACCAATTTTTGTAATTAGTTGTATACCCTTACATATACCCAGTGAGGTGACTAGTTTCAAGTTATATACAGAGGTGAATTAAATCCTCCTACATAAGTTGTACCTGTTTATTTTAATTCTTCTCTTCTCTACAGTCTTTCAAATTCCAGCATATACAAAGCTTGTCTGAGCTGTCAGAAAAAAGGGGCAGAGAGCTGTAATTGCATACTGCTGAGCTCAGTGAGGAGAGTCCTGAGAGCTGATTGGAGGGAAGGGACACCCCCCCCCTCCACACAGCATGCAAGGACAGAGCTGAGGTTGCCAGTCACATGTGCTGAAACTCCCTCCCCCTCACCTTTTTACCTCTTGGTGTCAGGAAAAGCTGTCAGAAGTGACTCATGCAGATAGCAGAGGAAGGAGGCAGGAGAGAAATGACACTGAGTGTTCTTAAAGCGGAGCTCCACCCAAAAGGGGAAGTTCTATAAGTCTTTGTACCTCGCTCCCCATTAACCACTTCCAGTCCGAACACTTTTACCCCCTTCCTGACCAGGGCAGCTTTCAGTGCTATCACACTTTGAATGACAATTGCGCGGTCATGCAACACTGTACCCATATGAATTTTTTACCATTTTTTTGAGACAGAAAAAACCTTATTTTGGTGGTATTTATTCACCGCTGGGATTTTTATTTTTTTGCTATGTAAATGAAAATGTCCAAAAATTTTGAAAAAAAGTGTTTTTCTTATAAAATTTTGCAAATAAATAATATTTCATCATAAATCTTGGCCAAAATTTATTCCGTTATCTTTTTAGTAAAAAAAAAAATAAGCCAAATTAGTTTCTAACCAAAAATTATAATTTTGAAACTTTTTTTTTACATTTTTATTTTTTTTTATATTATTTATTTTATTATTATTATTTTTTTTTTTTTTACATACTGTCACCCTAGCAGTACAGTGTCACCATGGTGACACTGTACTACTTTTGGGGGGTGATGAAGATTTTTTTTTTTTACACTGATTGCTTTTACACCCATATAGAATGTAAAAGCAATCATTTATCTTACTCTCTGTCTACATTCTTGCAGCCATTGAGAACTACTGAGTGAGCTGTGATTGGTCACAGCTTGTCACATGGTACAAGGCTGTTGTGAATAGCCTTGTACCATGTGACCTCTGTGATCATTCACAGATTTCACACGTAGTAAGCAATGTCAGAAGTGACATCTTGCTTACTACTTTGCATGTGATCACTGATTGGCCAATCAGTGATCACATGATCGGGACCTCGTACAGAGGTCCTGTCCAATGATCGGTGTTTCACTGTGTCCGGAGGACACAGCGGGCACCGGATCGCGGTGCTGCACGCTACCGGGGAGCGCACACAAGCAGGGTGCGGGGAGGCCGTTTATAAACGGCCACCCGACCCTGCAGTGCCACCGTCCGGCCATTTATATACAACAGCCGGTCGGAAAGTGGTTAAGGATTGGCACCTTTGGGGAGCGGGGGGGAGCAGGTACCCGAATTTGATAGGTACTCGCTCCCATTTCCGCTGCAATCACCTAAGACGATCGGAAGCGGAAGTCGTCCTCCCTCCCCATAGTCTTGTGGGACACATGACAGGTCCCAGAAGACTACGGGGCCATTCACAAAGCGCAGTGCTTCTCACGCATGCACAGTGGGCACCTCGCTGTGAAGCTGCAAGCTGTCACAGCCGGGTGCCCACACTGAAGATGCTGGCGCCAGGAAGAGAAGACGGCTGGTGAAACCAGCGGTGGTGAGGACACTGCTGGACCGAGGGACAGGTAAGTGTCTGTATTTTAAAAGTCAGCAGCTACAGTTTTTGTAGCTGCTGACTTTTATTTTTTTTTTTTTTCAGCTGGAACTCCGCTTTAACTGAGACAAGTACACACTATAGATGTAAATGCTTTGTTCATATTTCATGTCTGAGGTTTACATCCCCTTTAAATACGGATGCATTCATTTTTTTAAGGATTTTTTATTTGATCTGGCCAGTAACACACTCCCTGTCTTAGGCTACTTTCACACTGAGGAGTTTTTTAAGCGATTTTGCTTTATAAAAAGCACCTGAAAAGCTCAAGAAAAATGTTTCCCTGTGTATGTGAATGTATATCTATGTATGTTTTCACACTAATGCTTTGCACTTGCGGTGCGGTGTAAAAACTCCTGCTTGCAGCATCTTTGGGGCATGTTTGGTGAGTTAAAACAAATGCTCCAAAAATGCCTCTTCCCATTGAAATCAATGGAAAACACCTGAAAAACGCCTGAAAAATGCCTCAAAATCGCCTCTGAGAAGTGTGTTTGGTGCAGTTTTTAAGTCACGTGTCCTTTAAAAAAATGCTCAGAAAGCACGGTAAAAACGCCTATGCGTTTTTACTGTGTTTTTGTGGCAGATCAGTGTGAAAGCAGCCTTACAATGTCTCCATTCTGGATGGAGGAGCGATGGAAACACCTTTGGACAGCAGCACTGTCAATCTGGCTAATGTTAGATGTGCTAGCAGATGGTTTAACCAATTAAGCTCAACTCCAGCTAACAATTTTTAAGCAGATACCATCAACGGTCCTCTTTTTCCTTTTGTGTTAAAGCTTTTACATGAATGAATAAAAGCTGATCATTGTAAGCACCCCTGTCAGTGTTAAATGGTTTGTTGCAACCATGTACTTGTCACTAAATGCCTCATTGCAAAAAATGCATTGATTGTTTAGGTAACTACTCATGTTGCATAACTTTGATCAATCAGATTATTACATTTATAGTCAGTTTAGGGCAGAATGTTTATTTTTAAAAGTTTAAAATAGCTGACAGATCAAAGAGAATCTGAATTGAGAGAAGTGCATAGGTTGGCATTGCCAACCTTCATTTGAGACTATTAATTACCTGGCTGTCATGACCTTGCTGACCTGAAACAAGTATACAGTAAAGCTAGTAAAAATCTAACATTTATTAATCTATGTAACTGCCGCTATACTGATGTAAAGAGTAAAACAAAAAAAAACTGCTATGTACTTTACAAATGTTCTCTTCACTTTGCTTGCCTAATTGTGAAATAAGTGCTGGCAGGAGGACACCTGGCATGATTTTTACAGGTCATGTGACAGAGTCATTCTATCTTGGTGTGCTCTCTGCAGTGTTATGCAGAGAACACTCTAAGGGTCAATGAACCCTGAAATGGAGACACAGTATGCAGCAGGGGCGGACTGACCATTTGGAAACTCGGGTACTGCCCGAGGGCTCAGGGTCAGTAGGGGGCTCCATGAGATGCCCCTGGTACCTTTTTCATAGGCTTTTTTGAGTTTGGGCAAGGACACAGCGGCCCCATGATCCCCTATTGCCCAGGGGCCCCATGAGTTGTCAGGGGCCCCTGGTATGCAGTAATCACTGACTTGTCACACAGAAAGTGGAGAGCAGTATCTGATGTCTGTTATATATTGGCTGCTAAATGTGGTTAAGAGAAATCTTTTAGGAGGTAAATAGAATAGAAATATTTAAAGTATTACTAAACCCACAATAGTAAAATCAGTGTGTATATGTAGTAAAACATGCTGGTTATACTCCCTGTGGAACCTTTAGGGGTTAATCCTCTGCATTGTGTAAATAGAATGTTTATCCTGTCTTCTCTTATCCTCCCCTTCTTCCAGTTCCCCATTTCATCTCCTGATAGAACACAGCCTCGGGGACACTCTGCACCAGGGGCAGACTGACAACTCATGGGGCCCCCGGGCAATAGGGGATCATGGGGCCCCTGTGTCCTTGCCCAAACTCAAAAAAGCCTATGAAAAAGGTACCAGGGGCATCTCATGGGGCCCCCTACTGACCCCGGGCCCTCGGGCAGTGCCCGAGTTTCCAAATGGTCAGTCCGCCCCTGCTCTGCACATTCAAGTTTGGTGTATAATGCTAGACAGTTTTCACTTTTTCTTGGGAGCAGGGGTGGACTGACAACTCATGGGGCCCCCGGGCAATAGGGGATCATGGGGCCCCTGTGTCCTTGCCCAAACTCAAAAAAAGCCTATGAAAAAGGTACCAGTGGCATCTCATGGGGCCCCCTATTGACCCCGGGCCCTTGGGCAGTGCCCGAGTTTCCAAATAGTCAGTCCGCCCCTGCTTGGGAGGGTGCATGTGATCAGCACAGGGCCAATCAGCACTGTCCAGACAGAGGGTCAGGGGTTATGCAATCTCATATGGCAGTGAGAGGAGAAATACATTTTCTCCTATAAGCTCATCTGGACACTGATAGAAGTCACAAGACTGCTCTAACTGCTGATGAGAAAAAGGTATTTCGCAGTATATATTTACTAAAATAATTTGACTTCCATGTTGTGTGTACTGTGGGCGACCAGATAGAGAATGCAGGGTCCTGGGTTTAGTAACACTTTAAGTATACTTTTTCATTGTTTTTGTATACTTTGATGTGATAGTAAATAAATGTAAAATGCAGTATTAGGGCCATGCCATACTAGCAACTTTGTAGCATTTTCAAATCTCTCTGCTTAATTTCTGATTACAATACTTCTCTTTGCAGCTATAAATTGCAAAGTGTTCCACGATCAATAGAAGCTGCATTGCATAACAGGATTAGCTACTGAAGATGGCAATTCTGCAGTTAGCTCCCAACACTGCAAGAAATCAATTGCTTAGTAATAAGGCTACAAATCAGTGAAATGCACTTCAATTTTCCTAGAAACAAAAACTCTAAAGAAGAGCATTTTTGTAGCCACTGCAAAAACCAAAGCTATTATAGCATGTGGTAACTAAAATACACAAGAAATAGCATGTTCCAGTAAAAGTGGCTCTATTAATATATTATTGCTTTATTATACAGTATTATCTTTTTCATTCACTTATATTCTAAGATACTGTGCAGGTTCAGTGAACCTCCCCATTGCATTGCAGTATTGCATAGCACAGTAAAGAGACCTATGAGAGCGTATTGGAGGGAAGGGACCCCCCCTCCACACAGGTCATAGGAACAGAGCTGAGGCTGTCAATCTGCTGGAGGTCCCTCCCCTGTCACCTTTTTTCTCTTGGTGTCAGGAAAACTTGTCAGAAGTGACTCATGCTGATAAAAGAGGAACAAAGCAGCAGACAGAAATGACACTTAGTCCTCTTAAATGAGACACACTATAAAGGGATACACTTTGTTCATATTTCATGTCTGAGGTTTACAACCACTTTAATGTTAGTCTTCCTCATAACTCAGCTTAGTAAAGAGCTAATCCAGTTTACCACCAGAGTGCCTCTTTCCCCTTCTTGGCCCAGGGGGTGCAGGTCTACTTACTTGGTCCTTCTCCTGTGTTGCCGGTGGGTCGGTGGCTGCTACCAGGCCCTCTAGCCAAGCTCCTGCAATCAGTTCTTCATAAATCCATATTGGTTACTACTAAAGATACTATTCTCCTCAGTAAATTCCTGAATATGGTCCCTTATCATTCTTTGCAATAGTTTACATATTATTGATATTAGGCTGACTGGTCTGCAGTTTCCAGGAATACACTGTATCTCAGCCCCTTTTTAAATTTAGATACCAAATTTGCTTTTGACCAATCAGTTGCTACCATTCCACTTCGCTTGCCTAAATGTGAAATAAGTGCTGGCAGGAGGAAACCTGTCATGATTTTTAAAGGTCATGTGAAAGTCATTTTCCTATCTTGGTGTGTTATGTAGTGTAGTGTTATGCAGAGAACACTCTGAAGGACAATGTTGTCTGAATGCTGCGCTCTGCATTTTATGAATGAACCCTAAAATGCAGACACAGTATGCAGTAATCACTGACATGTCACACAGGAAGTGGAGAGTGGTATCTGCTGTCTGTTATAAATTGGCTGCTAAATGTGGTTAATAGAAATCTTTTTAAATTTAGTGTTCTCGTCCTAACTTTGTGTCTCCTTTTTCTATAATTTATGGCAAACATGATTACTCTTTGACAATATAAATATAACGTGCAGCGCTATAAATGAATCAAGTTATGAGTATTCAAAATAAATATTCAAATAAAGGCAAGGTATATTAAATACAGTTCATCAGGTGACTTAAAGTGCTCCAATATTCCTATATCCTCCTATAGACCAGGTGCTGTGATATAAGTTGCGTAAAGAATGCACACTCACCAGAATGCGCAAATTAATGAGCGTTTGTGTATCATTTCCTGATGTCATCTGTCAGTCTGGAGAGTGCTAAAATCCGGTAAATCCCCTCATGAGGTCCTAGGAGTTAGTGGTAGGAAGTCAGGATGGTCCGGAGTTTCCCTCAGGGGAAAGTTGAGTACAACCCTCTGGAAGTTATGGAGGTTCCCTCTTTGGTGGTCAAGTGGGTGGTTGTGAAGTAATACTCCCCAGGGGAGTCAAAGCAAAGACATCTCCATAGTGTAGTATAGTATTACATTTATTAGAGCATATGCGAATATCCACTTAAGAGTGCGGTTAAAATGAGCAAAGAAAATCAGCATGGATTAACCGTCCAGTGTATAAGATTGCCTAGGAGGAGCCAGCAACGCCGTGATGTCATGCCGCCGGAGCATTGTGGAGTTCCGGCGGCCATCTTATACACATAAAAATGACTAGAACTGCCCTTTTTAAAGGATAGGCAAGGTCAGTCCTCCTACCACCCCAACCCAACTGAGGGTGCCATTGACCCCTATGCTTGTGCATGATGAGTGCTTTATTTTTTTACTGATAGCATCAGTTTTATTTGAACAGCTTGTACAGACTTATCTTGAAAAAAAACAAGAAAATTATTACTTTGCAAGCTGAACCAACATTTCCCTTGTTGGTATAGTCTAGATAATCTAATGATCTGATTAAAAAATGTGACAATTGTAATGTTGGGACATTGTCCATTCTCCAAACTATGGTATGATGAGCCATCTGTCAATGGACTGGTCTGCTCTATGTTTGTATTTGTAACTGTTCTTTCCAGTTATTTGGCCCTTGCTGGCACAAATAAAGCCCATCTGGTGTGATTTTCCCTCCACTATCATGTCCGATGAGGCTTCATCCTCTACTTTGGCACTGCTCAACATAATTTCTGCCTTTCTGCTCTGGTCAATCTCACCTGATTTTAAGAATTATGTCATGCAATTAATTTCCTCATAATTGAGTAATGCGAATGCTAAAACCTCATTTGTGGCATCAAGCACAGTGTGGTGCGTTATGATTCCTGACATTCCAAAAATGATGAGCTCTCAACAGACAGATACATTTCACTATGCTACATTTATCAGACAGTGGGAAATAGAAGCTGAAACTGGAGGCCAAGAAACAAAGTAAAGCTGGGCATAATCATTGTGTCATTATGCAGCTTGAGCTGGCCCCTGTTGTACAATACTGCAGAACATCTATAATTTTGTGTTCCAGTCTTTATGCTTTACATATTGTTAAACCATGATTACAATGTGAAAGAACATTCTGGCAGCCATTACCCAGAATGACAGTGGTATAGATCTGTTTATTTATTGCTAAGCATCAGTAGCATCAAAGTGAGATATTAATTGCTTGGCAATGACAGATTAGCTGCTCTTGTAGAGAGAGAGTTCTTGACACTAGAAGGTACAGAAGAGCCCTGAAGCCATCTTATCCAAAATAAAAATTCCAAAATAAAAGCCATAATCTTTACATAAAAAGTGAGAAAATGTCAGAAAATGTGAGATTTAAATCAACATATTTTATTAAAAAACTCAGATGTAAAAATCCAGATTCTCAATTTAAACGTTTTTTGATATAGGAGAGTATGTGTAGGAATTAGATAATTGCCACCCAGTGTGTGATTTTCTTTTATCTCAGAATCCTAAATTAGCTAATGCATGAATGACTTTACATTGCATGGACTACTTCTGTATGGATACGTTCAGGTGGCGCTGGGTATACACCAATGGTATTCAAACTGTATCCCACAGCCATGTTGTTACTTAGCCATTTTGTGTGATCTACTGTAGGATGTGCAGTCAATAGAGGCATGTCCATGGTCACTGTTGACGTGATAATCACATTGCTTAGTGCTACTCACATTAGTGAAGTGTTGTATAAGTGTAAGTATAAGAGATACTTTTTTATACTTTGTTTGAGTGTATATGGAGAAGTGAAAGTGGAATAGTATATAGGCAGGTACAGGTTTCACTCCATCCAGTAGGTAGCATTGTGTCATTATACAGATGGAGTGGAGTTTGTTAGGGGCAGGGGCGGACTGACAACTCATGGGGCCCCCGGGCAATAGGGGATCATGGGGCCCCTGTGTCCTTGCCCAAACTCAAAAAAGCCTATGAAAAAGGTACCAGGGCCATCTCATGGGGCCCCCTACTGACCCAGTGCCCGAGTTTCCAAATGGTCAGTCAGGGGAAATGATTTTGGCAGCCATCTTGGTGTAGAACTTTTTTAATTAAAAAAAAAGTATGGGATGGCTTTTTTTTTTTTAAATCATACTTACCTAGGTGGATGCAGCATGGGACCAATGCTGCATCTGTCCCCCCGCTGGTTCTAAGTGTGAGAACTCAGCAATCACATGACCTCTCTGCGTTCTCACCACCGCTCTGAGCAGAGACTGTCAGTCACTGCTGTCTGCTCTGCCCCTGCGCTGGGATGTGGAGAGGGCGGGAGAGGTTTGCTCAGGCTCTCAGCGGCTCGCTGAGAGGCTGAGCCAGGTGCCGCTACAGACTTTGGGGTCTTTCCCTAGCCTGGACCAGCTTAATGATGTCAACCGACAGCAGGCTTCTGCCCACTGTCAGCTGAAACGAGTCACAGGAGTGCAGAATGAACAGCACTCTTGTGATCCACAGGAAAAGCTTTGTGGATTCATTCATGCTGTTTGCAGGACTTCACTGTTTGACAGGGAGTTTACAAACTACATTTCCCAGAGGAGCTGGCAGATGGGCAGAGGCAAATAGATACAGAAGCCGGGAACTCGAGGATAGGAAGTTGATGGCTAGAGCTGGAGAGCAGGTGTAAGGAGAAGACCGTGTGCGATGCCAGAGGTCCAAGTTGGGCAAGATCGCAGAGTGTGGAGGAAAGAGGAGGAATCGCTGACTGCCGACAAGTCTGGAGGACAGCCCTGTGAGCAGGTGGGCTGGAGTGCTGCTATCCAGAGGAGAAAGCACAAGGAAATGGGGCCCCCTGTCTACAGTGAGACCATCCGCCATCTAACCGAGGCCACGGATCAGGTGAGAGAATTCCATACTCAAACCATTTAAGTTGCACATGACATTACCAAATCCATTTACTTTCTACTCAGTTTGACTACCATTGTTTCTCAAGTTACATGTGTCAAGGCCCAGGTTGTGTGGCCTACTATTTTTTACACTTTCAGCATATCGAAAGGGTCTACTACAATATCTGCCCTCCGCAGGCCCTGCTGTACTATTGTTCCCATTGCAGTCTGCCCCATTCACCAAGGAGCTCCTTCATTGCTGCAGTTTGCCACTGGTGCCCATTTTTAATTTCTGCCAAGTTTTACAGCCCTGTGTGTGTCAAAGGGGTACCATTTAAATTCAATATCACTTAAAGGGGCAGTTCCCTTCCTTTGTGCTCACCCTCTATTAAAGAACTTCTAACTTTGCCTCAAGGAAATTTTGAATCCTTATGTGTGCCAGCTAGGGTACAACCGAGCGCACAGAAGATCAGACACTGCAGTTAAAGGGATATTGGTCTATTTAATTAAAGAGCTCTTCATTCCTCAGAATTAGACTCAGCCATCAGCCACTGCGAGCCCAAAGTGAGTTAGCCTCTCTGTTTGGTAGATTTCTTTGACTCACTGGGGAAGAAACATCTTAGAACTGGGGCTATCATTCAAATTCTGAACTGCAGGTCATCTAGAACTGATTGAGATTGTGCTGTGTTGTGACCCTTACTTGAAGGTAATAGAGTGATAACTGGTATTTTATGTACATATTTTCCTGTTGCTTTATTGTGCTTACATTTGATCTCAATATAACCAAAATATCAGTTAACTCTAAACTGTATGTGAGTCTATTTTATGGTTACAGTCAAAGATATCTTCTGGCCACAAGTTTAAGATGGTGTCAGCAGGGGTTGGGCTTCCAGAGAGGGGTCAAGAAAGACAGAGAACCTGACTCAGTAGCCCCTGAGGGAGAAGTGCTACACAACAGACTGATATAATCTCAGTTTAGTGTAACTGGACTGGAGCATAAGGATGAGTTTTTAATGATAAGGCTTCCCGAAAAATACAGCAGCGTAAAACTCTTGGCACTTTCCTGTGCCCTGGGAGCCACAGGTGGTGAGTACAGCTGGCCATATAAGCAAAACTAATGCCTTCAGGAAATATATTATACAGGCACGTGCAAGTAAACATTGATGCACAGAAGCATCAGCATTTAAACAAGCACAGGTGCAAACAGCCATTCACTTATATGGCCTGCAGTACATGCTGCCTGCAGCTCCCTGGGTGCATGAAAAGGCCAGGAGTTTTGTGCTAGTGCATTTTTTAGCTTCTCACATCCGAATGAATGAGGCCTACAAAATAGAGAGTCTCAGAAAAATTACACTTTTGCTGTGTACTATGACATCAGTAATTTATTCCCATGTCCAAGTGCATTCCCATACGTTATTGACAGGTCCACTTTTATAAAGTGTTTTTGTTGCAGCCACTGTCTCATTTCAACAGATTTCCCATCATCTCCTATCCCTGTGATTCCATATAATTGAGACAAGAATTAAGGGAAAATCTTTCCAATGGGGACTAGATGGCCATGAAATCTGACAATCGCATCCCTACACTAAAGGTAGAGTTGGGCATTTTTTTAGTCTAAACACTGCATTAGGGAATATTTGATTGATATTCTAAGACACTACAGGGTACTTGTCAAATATTTGTTGTGATAAAGGTACAAAATATATTAAACACAGCTGTAAACTAGATTTTCTGGTGTCTATTCTTTTTGTAATGATTTGATATTGAAAGTAGCTTTCTGTCATATAAACTGGCTTATGAGATGTCAGAGGAAACATTTACGCTATGGATGTTTTTTTTAGTAGAATTTGCAAAGGCGGCTCTGCAAATGCAGGTAGAATTAATTGGCTGGCAGCCATCACAGTTTACATTGTCATCTTTCTTCATACATTCAGAAGAATATGATATTCTAAAAATAAGACAGGAGGGCTGGTATCAGCAAAGTGTGCAGCTGTGACTGGCGGTACTGGGATTATATATTTAGTCTTTTACCCGGGACATTTTACAGATTGCTGCATCAAATTTATTCATATGAATCTGTGCTTTGGTACATGTGGGGCTAAGTGACAAGTTTAATTTACAGAAAACCTGTATAGACAGGTATTCTCACCTTCCTTTGTTCCACTACCTCTTCACTAAGCTGCAAGTAAAATGCAAGGCCCTGTGTAAGCTATAGGTCACAAATCACTTATGGTTCTTTTATACAGATGGCCAGGGGGGCAGTAAAAACAGGCAGCTGAGCCATGTTTTACTGCCCCTGACCATCCACTCACCTAAAAGCTAAATAACAGAAGGCTATTTACTTGCCACAGTAAAGCTGCTTTGCATTGCTGCCACAGCAAGTTTAACACTGAGTTGACAGGTGGTACCACCACTGAAGTCAATTGGCAGCTCGACAATCATGAGCCAAACACGTGGCTCCTGGTTGGTCTGCATTAGCAACTTTATAAACTAAAAAAAGCCACTTGAACACCTTACAGAGGCTGCTTAGTTGCTCTCTGAAAAGCAATCCACTGCAGATAGTGTGAACCTAGCCAAGGGGGTTTAAAACAAAACTTTTGCCTTGTCCTGAATGTTGGAAAGCACAGGTTTGCTCTAATAAGTCTCAGTCACTTAAATTATTATCTAAAATAAAGCTACTCCTGCAAAGAAGAACTTGGTATTCACCTGCTACCCTTGCTGATGATTGCTTCTGCAGTAAAGAGAAATTGTCTACTGATAAAACTTCAAAAACTGTTACTCCAGAAGTGGTGATACAATACACAGTATTGACAGAGGGGTCAGTGGGAATAACCACTGAGTACAGCAGGGGCACCAGGTGACTGATAATGATGGAAATGCGGTTTTCTGAAGACTCTTCATTGGGTGATTTCTATTTCCACAGCCCATGAGCAACTTTCCCACAAGACTTTCCACACAAGACGCTTCCTGGATACAAATTATAATATGTGTAATGGTGTTTGGAGGGGAGGGGAAGCAGGTCATGTGAGGTGATCCACACTTTGCTGTCATTATCTCCCCATACTGTAGTAGCATCTAATAGGGAATCTTGAACCTCTGCTAAGTAGAAATTTCACCACCTAGTGACCTGTAGTTTTTACATTTTGAGAGTGCCTCCACCTATAGAAGCCTTATGGAGGTGATAGGAAACCCATTGGACATTAAGCTGGTTGGGCTTAACTTGGAAACAAAACAAGGATCATTGTTCTGGAAGGGTCATTAGGTAGCCCTACCTCCTTGGCAGAGGGTATCCTTGCTAGATCTTTACTCCTGGGCCAAGAGGGTATCACCTCTCTCTTAATGAAGGCCTCAGGACACATCACACTAAGGGCTCATTCACACTTGACTGTTTTACCAACGGTTGCCAAAGGCCCCTATAGCATTTGGCAAGCGTTAGTCCGGCGTTTGCAGAGTGTTTTTTAACGCTCGGCAAGTGCTCCACAAACGCCGCATGAGCGGTTTAGCGGCGGTTGCTAGGCGTTTGCCGAGCGTTAAAAACACCCCACAAACGCCTATAATGAAGTTACCGCTCCGCAAACACCCCGCAATCGCACCGCAAACGCTGGCCGGGCGTTTACGGAGCGGCACCATAGACCAGAATAGGAGTCTTCAACGCCTCCTGACTTGACCAGAGGCGTCCGTTTTGCCGTGACATGACGCTAACGTTCCCGTTAGAACAGCACCATGTGCTGCAATGTGCAGAATTGTCCGAGGCGTTTGGGAAGCGGTAAAAACACTTCCCAAACGCCTCTCTGCCGCCTGCACACAACGCTAGTGTGAACGTAGCCTTACTTGCCCTTGAAGGTAATAGACTTGAAGACATTTTCAATGCTTCACTTGAACTTCATAGTACAGGAGCTTAAAGCAGGTGAGATGCCCTGAACTCACACAAGGCTCTTACAGCATTTTTACTAGCAATTGTTGGGTGGGTCTCAGCATCCAGAAGTATCATCAGAACTTCTGGTGCACGTTAGCCACACAAAACAAAAGGTTCAGGTGTTCCAATGATCACTGTAGCAGAAAACTCTTCTTGGGCCCACACAACCTGCCTTCATTAAGAGAGAGGTGATACCCTTTTGGCCAAGGAGTAAAGATCTAGCAAGGATACCTTCTGCCAAGGAGGTAGGGCTACCTAATGACCCTTCCAGAACAATGATCCTTGTTTTGTTTCCAAGTTAAGCCCAACCAACTTAAGAAAAGCTCATAAGGGTTGGCATGCTGACAAAACAAATAGTTGGAAAGCACAACCTGCAAAAGAGGAGGATTTATACTCACCTGTCTGTTCATGAGCTGCAGCCTCCCTCAGAGCCTTCAAAGTGCCTACATCCCCCACCTCACAAAGTGGTTCCAATCACTAACCCTTGCCTGACTACTGTTTCCTGTAGTGATATAGGGCAGGTTAGAGGAACTGCAGAATGCATCGGAGGACCAGGCATCTAACACGATGGGAATTGTGTCAGCTGTTGTTCTGCAAAAGAGGGAAGTTTGGAGGAACAATTGAAGGAGCACATATATGTGTACACCAATAATCATCTACAATATGCCCGTGTGATATGTTGCTCTGTATATTTTTGGAATTTATTAAGGTCTATACACTCTGGAATAAAACGGGATCATTGCTTGATTCTTGGCGCCGAAATAGATTTGAAGCTTTGCATTATTTTGAATATAATGAACCCAGACTGCGTGTTCACAGCAGCTCCTATTCATCTCCCCAAGGCAGACTCCCCAGTGAGAGGGAGGATTACAGAAGGACAAAACTGATTTTCACAGAGCTGCATTCTACACCTGAGAGCATAAAACTCGCAATGATAGCAACTCCTATTTCGTTCTGTTTTTCTGGGATCTTCATTTTCACAAGGACATTTGCTTTGACTTTTGACTCCACTGCATTTATATTTCATACATAATGTATATTATAGCACAAACTTTGACACACTAAAAAAACTAGATAGTACCATCTCCTATTCTTGGCAGGTGTTGAAATAATCCCATAAATCAATTTCTTTTGAGTCTGTTGATTCAGACCTGAGTTTTCCCTGGCAGAACAAGGGTCTTGGCAGAGCAGGATGTATTAAAAAGCTATCACCAGAACAGTCAATTCCTGCTTTTCAAAAGCTAGAAAACCTCATGCCAATTCTTCACACATTTCAAAGCAGGATTAATCATAGCTCCCTATTATAGCCTGTGCTGAAATGTATGTCTTAGAATAGGGATCTGCCTTACGAAGAAGACATATAATGATGTGTCTCAGGGCTTTCTCAAATAATGTGGTGCTTAAAACAAATACGGAAAGTGGGGCCTTAAAGGATAAGCTCACCTTTCGTAACATGTTACGTTACACCCATATTCAGGGTGTAACATGTAACATGTTACGATCAGACCAGCCCCCACTCCCCGCTAGTGGGCGATCTTCTCCTTCCTCTTTAGCTATCAAATGTTAAAAACTTTGCCGTGCGGGGCTCCACCCACATGGCCGCGTCACGCATTTGTGAGATGGGGAAACAGCTCTCATTGTTTGAACACTGTTTGTGTGGAAGTAAATTAATGTTTTGACTGACATTCTGCAGTTTAGCCACAAGATGTCACTGTTTTTCTAACACAACCTCAGACTGCATAGATATTTGTATATTCATGAAGAGGTGGGGTTTTTTGCACACAGAGTTGGAGAGAACAGGAAGGAGAGAGAGAAGCCATGTTTTGGAGCATGGTGAATAAGGGGCCCTGTGAGCTGAGAATCTGATGACATCCAGGTGTGAAAGCGTCCCTCCGTAACCACAGAGCTAAGTGAAGCTGATGAGATTGCTGCCAGGAAGCTGACGAGATTGCTGCCAAAAATGCTGATGAGATTGCTGCCAGGAAGGCTGATGAGAGCAGAGGAACTAAGCAACATATACAGCGAGACCGCATGCTTGTTGGAGAGACATTTGTTCTGTTCAGAGTCACCAGCGGATGCAAAGCAGACCCGGGTCGGTAAGATCGTTCACGCACCTCATTTCAGTGTTGAGACTATAGTTAGTTAGTTAGGGTCTCTGTGTCAGGCCACAGGTGTTACTGATCATTGGAAGGACTCCACAACTTAAAGTGACATTTCACATTGGAGAGCTGATAAAATCCTACAAACTCAAGCCAGACTGGCGTTTTACTCAGAAGGAATACTCAGGCACGTGCTACAGGACCAGTTATGGGAGGGGGAAAACTGTAGATTTGTGTAAGATTGTAAGCTGTTGTGCTGCACCACAGGCTACCCCATACCGTACACCCATACACTGATTCCTGCTCTTTTAGGGTAATAACAGGTAAGGTGTGGCAGCTTAGTTGTGCCCGCCAGTAGGTAAATTACTTCACTTTCTACCTTCATCCATCAGAAGGCGCCCTGCTGTGCAGCACAAGGGTCTCATCCTTTGGGCTGGGTGTATGTAAATTTATTGTATGTTTCCAGCATTTGTGGTTGTGTTTATTTGCCACATCTAAGTAAAATTCTGTTGTGGCAAAAGCTAGTGTTGGGGTTGCTTAACTCGTTCGTGACTTCACTGTATCCTGAGGAGCCCACCCCGGTACACGGCTTACACATTTATAGTCATCTGTGAATGAGAGACTACAAGTCCCGACAGGCTTAGCGGCTGTCAGCTTGTAGACCTCAATGAACTGCCATGACACTGTGAAGCGCCGTGGTAGTTCATTCATTCTTCCTGTCAGTATATCTGCTTGTTCGTACATCCCATACGAGTAAGCAGATATACTAACAGATCTGCAGGAGACCTGCTTGGCATCAGCAATCTGCTTATCACTGGTGCAATTGTTTACAGGCTCCTGCAGACAAAAATAATAAATGCACATTTTTTTTTACCTGCAAAAAATGTGCATTGATTTTTTTTTTCTAAAAGGTGAAGTTATCCTTTAAAGACAAGTGGCACATTTCACTAAATGGTACCTTACCGCATCCGAGTATGCGGTAGGATACCTCACAGCATTTAATATAAAAAACTTTGAATTCACTAAAAACCATTACTAAAATACCCATGAGTTATTTTATCAAGTCATGCGGTATTTTAGTAGTGAAAATCATGCGTTAATGTTGCAGCTGTCAGAATTGCAGGCAATTATAAAAAAAATGTAAAAACAGCATGGGGTCCCCCCCCATCCATACCAAGCCCTTTGGGTCTGGTATGGATTGAGGAGAACCCCCAAACCAAAATTTTCGTGGGTGTCCCCCCTAAATTCCCTACCAGACCCTTAGCCGAGCAGGCAGTGCAGCAGGTCAGGAAAGGGTGGGACGAGCAAAGGCCCCCCCTGAACCATACCAGACCACACGCCCTCAACATGGGGGGGTGCTTTGGGGCAGGGGGGTTGTGGCGGTCTGCAGGCAGGGGGCTTATCGGAATCAGGAAGCCCCGTTTAACAAGGGGGCCCCCAGATCCCACCCCCCCCCCATGGTACCGCTACCCATTCATAAAAAAAAAACCTGTAGTGTGAAAAAAGACAGGAGACAGGCTTTGACAAGTCCTTTATTAACCACCTCCCGCCCGCCATATAAGGTAATGATGGGCGGCGGTTCTCTCATTCTGGGAGGACGTCATATGATGTCCTTCCACTCTAACTGAGCATGTGCACCTTCGGGGGCGTGCGGCGATCGGTGGTATCGCTGTGTCCCTGGGATCACTGTAAAGAGCCAATGACATCAGCTCTGCCATGTGCTCAGCTGTTTACAATCACAGCTGATCACATGTAAACAGGAAATGCTGGTTATCGGATGTTCTCTCCTCCTGCTGACGGCTCGTGACGAGAGGAGAGCCTGTAATCGGCATTCCTCAGAGGGGACATGTACACTGATCATCAGTGCCCTGATTATCAGTGTACATTTTGTATCACTTGCCCGTCCCTTTTTAATTGCAATGTCTCATGAGCAGGGATCTCCTATTCCTTCTGCATTGAATTGTATGGTAATCGAGGTGTTTAGCCCCAGTGCATAAAATCCTGACATTTTGGTGCTGCCGGAAGGTACAGCCGCATTGCCAGCAGTCTGTAAAACTCTATGAGAGGCTGAAAGCTGCTGTATCTGGACAGAGCTGGATGGTGGAGGAGTCCAGCTCTCTCAAATTCTAAGCAGCGGGGCAAAAATGATCTCCCCCCCAGCGTTCTGCAACCCTGCTGAACGCAACCCATTCAACTGAATAGGGGGATCTTAGTAGCACACAATCCATGTGGTTGCTTCAGACTAGTGCAGAGTTGAAGGGGTTAAAACAGGTGGTGAAGAACCAATACAGCACTTCCTCACTGCCTGCCAAATGCTCCGAACACGGATCCTCTTCACAGTGCAACATTAGTGAAAACTAGCCCTAGGTGTTTGTGTAGCTGCCATATCCTTCTTCAGCTCATTTTATACTTGGGTCCATGCTGATTTTTTTTTAACACTATAAGGATATGCAGCATTAAAAAAAATAGTTCTAATTGGTACATATTTTCACTGTGTAACAATATTCAGCAGGTGCCTGGTACATGTCTTTTTAAATAAAATAAATTAGTCCCAACTTCACAAAGACCTGCTCAGGTTGTACAGTAAGGTTGGCTATTATCCAGTCTTAGGTCTCATTCATATGTCCTATATGGCCATGGAATGGCATGGATACCATGAATACCTACAGCCGGGATCCCAGGTGTTCCAGTCTTTGTCAGCGTCTCAGTCTGTACACTTGAATGGCAGGCTGAAAAGAGCTAAGGCTACGTTCACACTAGCTTTGTCAGCAGGCTTCAGACAGGCGTTTGGGACACATTTTTAACGCTTCTCAAACGCCTCTGAAAATTCTGCACAGTGCTGTTCACACTGAAGTGTTAGACGCCTCATGTTGAGTCAGGAGGAGTTGAAGCCTCCCATTCAAGTCTATGGTGCCGCTCCTCAAATGCCTGGCAGGTGTTTGCAGCGTGGTTGCGAGGCGTTTGCGGAGCGTTAATACCATTTAACTTTATTATAGGCATTTGTGGTGCAGTTTTAATGCTTGGCAAATACCTATCAAACGCCTCAAAACATAGGGCGTTTGGGGAGTGTTTGAGGAGCATTAAAAACACTTCCAAAACGCCTAACGCCTGTCAAATGCTATAGGGGCCTTTGGCAAGAGTTAGAAATAAAGTCACGTGTGAACGAGCCCTAAGGCTGTCTGCTGCTGTAATCTTGTATCCACATGTATCTGTACATCTAGTAGCTACTTGCTGTTAGGGACAAATGTTCCGACCCTGGATGTAGAGAGGTTGTGTCCAATGGCAGACATGTATGCCTACCTTCACTGGATGTGTCGATACATGCCTATAGCAGCAGACAGCCTTGGCTCTTTTCAGCCCGTCACTCAGGTATACAGGCAGTTATATGCAGAATACTTGCCACAACATGGTCATTTAGGATGTGTGAATGAGGCCCAAGACTGGATATTACCTAACTTTACTGTGCAACCTGAGCAGGAGCAAAGGGCAACATATTGTGGTAGACGGTAAATTCAGTGGTTGTTTTAACCTTAACCATTTGCCGCCGGCCGTTTGGCGCCAGCAAAAATGCGCTAGCTTTCTGGGTGGACGCCATGTGGCGTCCTCCCGCACATGCGCAGTTTTTGCACTTGCAGAGCCGCGCAGCGGCGCAATCTGTCACCGGCCGTGTACCTCGGACACGGCCGATGACAGATCTGAGTATCGGCCCCGTTGCCCGTGCCATGTGACCAATCACAGCAGGTCACATGACAGTTGTATACAATGGATGGCTTCATTCATGCCATCCATTGTATGCTAGTGTCTAGCTGTGAATGGTCACAACGATCACATGCACATGTCATGTGATTAGCTGTGGCCAAATCACAGCTAAGCAAAAAAAAAAAAAAACCCTGAATGAATCGATGTCATTCAGGTAAATGCTTGCTTATAGCAAAGTAATTCTTTGCTATAAGCAAATTGTGTAAAAAAAAAAAATAAATACTGATCACTTCCCCAAAGTAGTACAATGTTACTATGGTAACATTGTACTACTTTGGTCATAGTAAAATATGAAAAAAAATCTTAAAAAAAATTAAACAAAATGTAATAAAAAATTAAAAATAATAAAAAAAATTTAAAAAAATATATATATATTTTTTCATACTGTCACCAGTCAGTGTCCCTGATCACCGCCATGCCAGTTATATGATGATGCTGTACTGCACTGGTGACAGTATGTAAAAAAAAAAATTGTGAAAATTATTTTTTACATTTTTTCATTTTCCGAAAAATTATGACAAAAAAAATACAACTTCAAAAAACTCGCCTTGCCTCTTATGAAGTACGTTGGACTGTCTACTTTACAAAAAGGGGTTATTTGGGGGATATCTGTACTATTCTGACATTCTTGGACCTCAAGAAATTAGAGTACTTCAGTACTTCAGGATTGATCAATATTCAGATCTATACCATAGTTTGTGAACTCTATAACTTTCCTACAAACTAAAAAATACATCCTAATTTGGGTTATTTTCACCAAAGACATGTAGCAGAATACATCTTGGCCTAAATTTATGAAGAACAATTATTTATTTGTAAACTTTTATAACAGAAACAAAGAAAAACTTTCAAAATTTTTGGTCTCTTTTTGTTAATGTAGCAAAAAATAAAAACCCCGGTGATGATTAAATACCACCAAAAGAAAGCTCCAGTTGTGTGAAGAAAACTATACAATTTTAGTTTGGGTACAATGTTGTATGACCGCGCAATTGTCATTCAAAGTGTGAGAGTGCTGCAACCTGAAAAATGGCCTGGGCAGGAAGGTGTAAAATTGCCCGGTATTGAATTGGTTAAAAAAACAGTTTCCTAAGAACATTTTTAAAATGTTTAAAGCAGAGCTCCACCCAAAAAGGGATGTTCCGCTTTAAGGTCTGCTCCCCCACTCCCCATTAAGGATTGGCACCTTTGAAGGGCGGGGGAGAGCGGGTTACCCGAAATTTGACAAGTACCCGCTCCAACTTCCAGTCCGATCACCTAGGCGATCAGAAGCAGAAGTTGTCCTCCCTTCCTGTAGTCTTTTGGGACACGTGAAAGGTTCCAGAAGACTACAGGACCATTCACAAGGTGCAGCGCTACTCGCACATGCGCAGTGGGTACCCGGCTGTGAAGCCGCAAGCTATCACAGCCGGGTGCCCACACTGAAGATGCCGACCTCCTGGAATACAGGACGGCCTGTGAAATGGACTGCGGGACACACACTATGGGATCGAGGGACAGGTAAGTGGCTGTTTTTTAAACGTCAGTAGCTACAGTTTTTGTAGCTGCAGACTTTTTTTTTTTGACAGGGTGAGTGGAACTCCACTTTAAAAAGACTTAAAAAAAAAAAAAAAAAAGTCAATCAGTGTACTGCCAACCACAAGATGGTGCCCTTTGAACCTGGGCAGTAAGGTTGGCTCTATCCAGACTTACCACAATTTGGTGCCCTTTGCAATGTGCAGGTTGCACAGTAAGGTTGGCTATTATCCAACAAACTGAACAGGTGCAAACAGAACCATATTACCACAGGCAGTACACTCACTGATTTGCTTTTCAACCTTTTAAATATTGTGTATCATAAGGAATTTTATGAAGTGAACTGCCTACCACAATATGGTGCCCTTTGTATCTGCTCAGGTGGCATATAATAGCCAACCTTACTGTGCAACCTGCACATTGCAAAGAACACCAAATTGTGGTAAGTAGTGCTCTCACTGATTTTTTTTTATGACGTACATATAGAGTTAAAAGACTTAAAAACCGGTACACTGCTTGCCAGAATATGGTGCTCTTTCTTTGCACCTGCTCATATTGAATAGAACTGAATAAAATGTCACCTGTATCATTTCAATAAAGTTTTTCAAAAAAAGTAAACAACTTGATGTGCGATGCACATCATGCTGTCCATATCAGTGGACAACGAACAGTTAGCCCTGGTTCACAAATATGCGGCCATGCGGGCTGTGTTTTGTGCGGGCACAAGAGCCCATTCATATGAATGGACTCCTGAGCCCCGGGACATGCAGAGTAGAAGTCCCTACACTTTTTCTGAAAACGCAGCCCGCACTGTAACCTCGGTTCCCAGTACGGTTGCATTTTGCAGTGCGGATGGCGTGCTATTAGAACTAATGGCATCCGCCCGTGCGTCCACATTCCTCTCTGCGGGTGGTGCGGCTGCACGGATTTTTGCGCAGATCCGCAGCTGCACCACCCGCACAGATACAAACCTAGCCTTACACACAACATGGATTTAAGGCAAACATCTTCAAATCAGCCCCCTACCCCCCACTGCATGCAAAATATTCTCTAGCAAAAATGTACCTATTATATATCAGCAAATATCTCCTTCTCCCCCAGCAAACAAAAGTATCTCCCATTAAATATCCTCCTACAACAAGCAAAATTCTCAGTCAAAAAGCACCCCCTTCCCTCCAGCAACCCCTAAAAGAAAAAATATGCCCCATCCAAGCAAAACTCCCCCTACAGCAAAACCCCACTTCCCTCAAACATTCCAATTAAAGCAGTAGCAAACCGCAAAAGAAAAAAAATTAGGCCCCTGCAGGAGAATGTCATAATGTGCTGCTATGGATTGGATGCTAGCACATTATGAAGGACTTACCTTAACCACTTCAAGTCCGGATACTTTTACCCCCTTCCTGTCCAGGACAATTTTCAGCTTTCAGTGCTATCACACTTTGAATGACAATTGCGCGGTCATGCAACACTGTACCCATATGCATTTTTTTGCATTTTTTGAGACAGATAAAACTTTATTTTGGTGGTATTTATTCACCACTGGGTTTTTTCATGCTATATAAATGAAAAAGTCCAAAAATTTTGAAAAAAGTGTTTTTCTTATAAAATTTTGCAAAGTCTTTCTCCATAAATCTTTGCCAAAATGTATTCAGTTATCTCTTTTGTAAAAAAAAAAAAATAACCCAAAATAGTTTATAACCAAAAATTTAAATTTTTCAAAAATTTTTTTTACATTTTTATTTTATTTTTTATATTATTATTTGTTTTTTTAACATACTGTCACCCTAGCAGTACAGTGTCACCATAGTGACACTGTACTACTTGTGAGGTGTGATGAAGATTTTTTTTTTCTCTTTACACTGATTTCTTTAACACCCATAAAGGCTGTAAAAGCAATCATTTATATTTCTCTCTGGCTGCATTCTTGCAGCCATTGAGAAATACTGTGAGAGCTGTGATTGGTCAATCAGTGATCACATGATCAGGAACTCACACAGAGGTCCCGTACAGCGGACACAGGGGACAACCGGTTCGCGGTGCCGCTCGCTCCCAGGGAGCGCGCACAGGCTAAAATGGTGGGTTCCGTTTATGAATGGCAACCCGCCCCTGCACTGCTCCCGTCCGGCCGTTTACATGGGCTGGACAGGAAGCAATTAAAATGAAGCCCTCCAGTGGCACGCTGTCACTGCTGCACGGGCTTCCATCTTGACCCAGTATTCCATCTTGAACAAGTCTTCCTTCTGGGTTTGCAGACTTCAGCCGTTTGAATGGCTGAGCTGCTATGATGTCACTCCCACGCGTGTGCATGAAAGTCACAGCCATGTGCAAGTGACGTCACCGGCTGCAGATGTATTAAATATCTTCTAAACAGTGCAGGTTTAGGAGTTATTCACTGTACCTTCAGGTAAGCTTTATAGTCTTACCTGTAGGTATAAGTAAAAAAATCAGACTTTACTACCACTTTAAAGGAAAAAAATGTTCCCCTTTTCTTCCTAGGAACCCTACCCTTCTCCCAGGAAAGATACCCCCTGAAAAACACCCTCTGCCTCAAATATCCTCCCTATTTGTAAGCTCACCCCCAAAGCAAAAAAATCTCCCTCATTTAACCCCCCCCCCAAAAAAAAAAGATTCCTAATCCTGAAGAAAACCTCCCTTCATTCAAGCAAACTCCCCTCCCGGAGGCAAATTATTTGTTATTATTTATTATATAGGATTTACGTAGCAATTTACAATGTAAGGGCAGACAGTACAATTGCAATACAAATTAATACAGGAGGGATCAGAGGGCCCTGTTCGTTAGAGCTTACAATCTAAGAGGGAGGGTCAATTGACAAAAGGTAATACCTGTGGGGGATGGGCTGATGGAGAAAATACATGTACAGTTGCTAGGTGGGGGCAGGATAGGCCTCTCTGAAGAGATGAGTTTTTAAGGATCATCTAAAAGTGGACAGAGTAGGAGATAGTCAGACAGTTTGGAGAAGGGAGTTCCAGAGGATGGGAGATGCTCTGAAGAAGTCCAGGAAGCGAGCATGGCAGGGGGAGTCAAGGAAGCTAGAGAGCAGGAGGTCTTGGGAGGAATGAAGGGAATGATTTGGTAGGTACCATTAACCACCCCTCTGTAAACTTCCCAACAGGAAATGTTTCCCCTCTTCTCCAAAAGCAAATCCACCCCCCCCCCCTTTCCTTAACCCCCCACAAAAAGAAGCTCTCCCAGGCAGGAAATCTCACCCCCTCCTTCCCCCAAACAAAAGGTCTATGTCTCTCCAGCTACCAGACCTCAGATTCAGTGCAGCACAGAAACAGGAAAACGTCTGCACCCTCAGCTGTGTCATATGATATGTCAGAGCTCAGGAGGAGTGTCAGTCCCGTGAAGATTGAGCTCTGCAGTCACTTTTGCAGCAGTTCTTTTCTTATTTCGGGTCCCAACCCTGCGCGGTGTCCTTTTGTCTCTTTCAGTCAGTTGACCATGTTGACCATATGCTTCTCAGACAATGTTTTCCTGGAAACTGTATATGCCGTCATAACCTTTGATACTGTACCTCGCAGGACAGCAAATAAATTGGCAAATTCAGTCACAGAGGCACCAGCTAAGCGGCACCAACAATTTGTCCTCTTTGAAGCTCAGTAAGCTCTGACACGACTCTGTATTACTAGCAGCGTACGCAGTGAATGACGAAAGTGAGGCTTCCCACTGGTTAGCTAGGTGTCTCATCACACAGCGGATGCAAAAGAATGTTGCATCACTTTCACACCTGCAAATCATGTAGTGTTTCCCTTTTTTTGTCTAACCTCTGTGTGTGTGTGTGTGTGTGTGTGTGTGTGTGTGTGTGTATATATACACAGTATATAGTACATTCACATCAGTCCCTAACCCTCAAGGAGCGTACAATCTAAGGTCCCTAACTCACATTCATACATACACATACTAGGACAATTTAGACAGGAGCCAATTAACCTACCAGCATGTCTTTGGAGTTGGGATTTCTGTTCTTCCTGTTCTTGGCCATAACTCAATTCCTGACCTTGAGGAGTTGCTGGTTAGGAAGGGTTCTCTGTTTTCCTCCACAACCTTTCAAAGGCTTCAACCGTGCTGACACATCAGGGTACTAGATAAAGAAATCTACACATAGTTTTCCTAACACCCTGTACTACAACTATCATAGGTAAAGTGAACTTATTGGTTATTCTTGGGAAGATGGTTAACAGACAAATGCAAGCCAACAACAATTTGTTTTACACAGTTAAGCACACTGGATAGTTATAATTAGATGAGGAAAAGGGTGGGTGTATATGACGTAATAGCCTCAAATCAGAATAAACAGTAGCAATACCACTCAGAGTACCAGGCAGACAATGGGAAGATCTTATTTTAAAAAGTCATGATTATATTGCCCATGTGTCCTGATAGTGACTGTGCTAATAAATATATAACCTCCTCCACTACAATCCCCTCAAAAAGTCACACTTTCTCCCTAGAAAGTTCAAAATATATAACCTTTTTGTGATATACCAAAAATTATGATACTATTATAACACATTAAAAATTAAAATCAAACCATAAAGAGTCCAATACCAATAAAGTCCCAAAAGTGTCCAAAAAGTCCAAAATTTCAAACTTTCATCCAATAAGAAGGATTGACTCCTATTTGATCTGGTGAAAACCTCAAAATAAAGAAATAAATCCTCTAGTGTATTACCTTTTATACAAAAAGAATAATTATTCAGTGCAAATTTTTTTTTTTTTTGGCACTTTTCTTTGGAGTGGTTTGTGATTTGCACTGAATAATTATTCTTTTTGTATAAAAGGTAATACACTAGAGGATTTATTTCTTTATTTTGAGGTTTTCACCGGACTTTTTGGACACTTTTGGGACTTTATTGGTATTGGACACTTTATGGTTTGATTTTAATTTTTAAAGTGACTGTGCTAAGCCTAAACTGGTTGGGAGAACAAAATCAGCATAAAACACCATAAGCAACCAAGAAAATGTGAATTATAATTATAGTAAGAGGGGCAGTCTCTAAGATGGATCTTCAGTCAGCTAATGCTGGGGCCCTGTAGATGACCATTCGTGCACTAGAGATGGTCTTTATATTCTGCAGGTAGTAAAGATGCAATTTTATCCTAGCAGAGCAAAACGCTTATTGGAAAACTGTAATATAACTGCACCCTGTGATGGTAGTAATGTGAGGTGAAGTCAAGCAATGGAGATTTCAACTGAAAGATCTGAGTACAAAGGGAGAGTGATCGGTATTGTGCTCTCAACGGTATGTCTGGTATCAAGAGTAAATGGGCCGTTGGCCCTTTCACCAACTCCTCATGAGTGTCAGGGTCCTGTCCACGGCAGAAGTTCTGGAAGATCT
Source organism: Staurois parvus (assembly GCF_062004578.1). NCBI lineage: Eukaryota > Metazoa > Chordata > Amphibia > Anura > Ranidae > Staurois > Staurois parvus. The sequence goes on from NW_028318340.1 coordinate 6,446,081, forward strand.
GGCATTTCTGCCAGTACCCTGCATGGCCGCAGAAGCACGCATCAGCCTCAGTTTAGTGACAGCCTTTATAAGAAGGATCATCACTTCCTCAAGTTGCTGGAAGATCTCTAGCTCCCCGTGCCTTGTTCCTGTGACTTCCTGATACCGACTCAGCTTGCTCCTGGACCTGTCTGCTCTGCTTTACCCCTGATCTGACCTTGGCTTGGCTTACGGATACTCTCTCTTGCTACTCTGTGTATGACCTCGGCCATCCCATCTGACTACGTCTGCTCTGATTCCCACCTGGTACTTGACCTTGGCTTGAACCGACTACCCAGTAAACATCTAAATCCCGGAAGGGCTTGCATACCACGCACAGGCGCCTCCTGTCTGCAGACTTATTTCTGTGCACCAGCTGTGCTTCTGAGTGGACCACCAACCAGCACTCTTACAGGCAACCTGTGCAACTTTGGGCCTGACTCCCGCTGTCCCACTTTCAGGGGAGTCCGGAACTTAACCGCAAGGAAAGCCCTCTCCCCACTGGCCTCCATCACCAGGTACGTGATAATGAAGCTTTAATGTGTTATGCTGGAAGGAAGCCCTCTCTCGAGCTTGTTCTGAAGTGGCTTGATGGGCAGTTCAGCTGATCTGAAGGATACACAGGTGTTTCAGCTAAGGACAAGGCGATGGTGTCAGGAATGGACTTGCCAGTGGTGGTGGGACTCACCTGAGGCTGATTACAGCAGGTGTATTTAAGGAATGACCAGGCCTGTGATCAGGGCCTTGGTGTATGTTTCCCATGAGCCCCTGTACCTGCATGCTGTCTGCTTCCTGCCTGATTCTGATTCTGCGTTAATCCTGACTCTGCATTAACTCTGCCTGTCCTGACCTCGGCTATTCCTGACTACGCTTCCGCCTGCTCCTTGTACCTTGCCTGCCCGTTTGCTACCGATTCTGCCTGCTCGACTACGTTTAGTATTGTTCCTATTGTTATCTGTTGGAGGTTTGGTTGCACTGTGTTTATGTTTAGTCTTGCACTGCGTTTATGTATTGTTTAGTCTTTAATAAATTGTATTGTTTATACTATACCTGGAGCCTGTGTTTCCCTGTGTCAGTCCACACATTTCTGGTCATACCCGGATCCCTAACAGATTGGTTCAGTGAATGCAGCGATCTCATGGCAGCAGCCTCGATCTTTGAACCACATGGATAGAGATTCCAACTCTAGCAACTTAGGCTTACTCCCAGGCCCTCTTGAGTGGCTTGTTCCAACCGGTCCGATCTGCTCAGATTCCCATGACGCCAAGAGAGCAGGCTTTTCCCGGGTAAAGAATATAAAGTTTTCCTGGCTCCTCCTGCAATACACAGGCTATAGGGATTTGTAGTTTAGAAGGCCCATCATCTCATTAATATGGGTCCTGCCTTTGAACTACATCTCCCAGAATTCCAGGTGTTCTGTATTAAAGTCTTTAAGCTTGTAGTAACTTGGCTCTTCCCCTGCTGGCTGGAGGAGAAGAGAGCAACAACATAACAATTCAGAAGAGGGAGCAAGACATTGGAGCATATTGGAGCAAGGTCTTTGTTGCATACTAATGTTGTCTGGTACTTGGCTGCACTTCTTTCCCGCTTGTTACTGACCGCAGCTTGATATGTGACTTCACTTCTTCTTCCGATTCTGCTCGGCACCATTGTCCAGTGTCTACTTGCCTTACCTGCTGATGCAGCTGCCTGCCTTTATGCATAGTCCTGCGAATTGCTTGCTAACATCATCAGTAAGCTCTGACAGAGTTCCTCTATAACATCTGCTTAATCTTCTGATGACTCCTCGCCTGGCTCTCCTACCCGCACATTTTGCGTGGTCTTCCTGAATGGCATCTCCAGTTCAGGGTTCTGCAAACTACATCTTCCTCCTGACCCTTTGCACCCTCTGTTTCACCTTCAGGGGCGCTTTAGCAGGAACTACAGGACATTATTTGTAGACCTAGCTCTGATTTGAGGTCTATCACATACTGGCTGTGTTGCTCCATAGAAGACCCCATAGATGGTTAGAATTGTGGACGATAGCTGCTGAATTGGCCAAAATTCAAGCTGAGGGTGACCCTGCAAGCACCACAAAAGGTGATTTAAAAATCCACTAACATGAGGGAAAATCAGCTAAACAGTGACTGCATTATATCAGAAGCAGTCACTGTTATGCAGGCCATAGACGGGTCATTTATTGGCCAAATTCAGCCCGTCGGCCATTTTTCGCAGATCTTCACATTTATTTTTATTGGTCATGCTGGAAAATCCACAAAAAACTTTTTCGTGGACATTGGTGGCAGCATCGGCAACGGGGCCGACCAATTTTTTTGTTTATCGGCTGAATGGCCTGCAATAGGCAATACCACTGTGTCCAGGCATATGCATGTGCCTTAAACCTAAACCCTGAGATAATCAAATAATTAAATACAAGAGATTTGTAGTCCTACTGTAATCTTGGTGTTCTTTGTGTATTTCTTCCAGATTTGTGCAGTAATCCAGTGTGAAACTTTTCCTCTGTACAGGAGCTCCTGTATTAAAGACCAGTCACTGCTGCTCTCTGTCCTTGTGCAGGCTGGCTGATCTAGACTCCGCCCCCTCCTGTAGCTTTCTGCAGACAGCCTGTAGAGGGTGGAACCTACCAGAACCTGTCTGAACACCTTTGCTCTGTGCACAAGCTATGTACAGCATCATAATGATGTCACTGCTACTTTTACAAGGTAATATTGGGGCTTTCAAAGTCATTTGGTGCACACAAATTGGATTGCTATCCTTTGAGGAATATATTTAAATGAAAATGTGTGTGCCTGGAGTTCACCTTTAACATCGACAGATGACAAGTTTCAGCTTGTCAGTGGACAGAAAAGTCAATTGTTCACATCTCAGGTATTATATAGCAGCACCTTTTGTCTCCCATTTTGGAGGAGTGGCTGATGAGTAAGCTCAGAGGAGCCAGCCTGCAGAGGATCTGTCATGTCCCTCATTGGCTGCACACCTAGGATTTCCCCTCCCCCCATGGCCAGGTGAAGCAAAACTTTCATTCAGGTGGAATTTCGTTTCCTTTTGTTTTTGTTCCAGGCAGAAATCTCCGCCAGGGAGGATGTGTTCATTTCTGCCAGGACACAAGCTGATCTTTTCTTTGTAACGCCACCAAGCTTCAGACAGGTAATGATTTACTATGGAACTTACTATCACAATTTAGGGGTGCTTGGTGACCCAGCAAGCTTGGTTTTCTTTCTTACTTTGTTTAGTACATTGTTTGATTTGTAGCTTTTATAGGCTTATTGTTCTGCAGAAAAAACAAGTTCATACAGTCCCTTTTTGTACAGTGCTGCAAAAAGGCCAGAAAGCACCCTGGTGTTTTAAAGAGACTGTGTCACAAAGCACAATGTGAGAAGCATCAGATGGAAACGGTCATTCTGTGACTCTTGCGTATCCTTCTAGCTCTGGGCCATTAAGGCTCAATTCACACCTATGCAGTTTGCTTTTTGTCCATTTTGCAGTGCTTTTCGCAGTTCATTTTACGATATTCTACACGGGTTTTTGGATTTTTTATTTTTTTTTTGCTGGGCAGAATAAAAATGCAAAAACGCATAAAAAATGCACTATCATGCATTTCAGCAGATTCTCCATTGAACTCTATTGTAGCAAAAATGCTGCTTTTTTGCTTTTTATAACAGTCACTATTTCCAAAAATGCAGCAGCTCCAAAAAAAGCATAGATGTGAACATGTTCCATAGGAAACCATGTTGAATGGACTGTAGTGCGTTTCTGCAAAAAGCACTAAAAACGCATAGGTGTGAACAAAGCCTAAAGCTAAACAGACTGTGGATCACTGTCATTTCACAGTGTTTACCTGGAAAAACAGATATCTGTTTCCCTCTACACCTCACTGTACTAGGACACTACACTATACCTTAGGCTGGATTTGCAGCGTGTTCATTTTGGTTAGTGCGTATTGATCCACATTAGATGCAGTTTTGCTGACATGTATTGGCATGCATTTTTTTTTAGGGTGTTGCATTGTTGTCCATTTTTCTTAGCAGGAGCCTAAGTACTTTTTGTTGTATTTGTGTTGTGATGCATTGCACTGTTTAGTACAGTATATTGTGTTTTCATCCAGTGCACACCAATGCCGTGCACATTCAAAACAACTTTTTTCCTTTTTGGATCGGGTCTGCAGTGTGGCTGTACAGATATTTTGTGATTGCAGTAGTGTGATCTGCACCACTACCATGTTGTAACACATGATTCCAAGTAAGCCGGTCATACAGTATATGGATTGAAATTTGGCTGGTTCAGCAGAGACTAGCCGAATTTCGATCCATGTATCTAGTTGTTCACAAATCAATCTTTCGAACGCAGGGGCGGACTGACAACTCATGGGGCCTCCGAGCAATAGGGGATCATGGGGCCCCTGTGTCCTTGCCCAAGCTCAAAAAAGCCTATGAAAAAGGTACCAGGGGCATCTCATGGGGCCCCCTACTGACCCTGGGCCCGAGTTTCCAAATGGTCAGTCCGCCCCTGTTCAAACAACATGTACAACCAACCTGCCAGATTTTTCCTGAATAATCAGTGCCACTGGCAACACTGATCTTTGTATTCTGCTAGCTGCCAAACAAGCTGCTGATAGGACTTGTGCTTGTAATTCACGCTAGAAAAACCTGATGAAGGGGGCGCTTGGATCCCTGAATCATATTGGCTACTTTTTCGGATTGTACCGCTCACATTTACTGGAATAAAGCCGTAGCTGTACCTCTTATCAGTGGTTTGGAGCTTCAATTTTAATTCTTGTTACATTGTATTCTGCTGGCAGGGAAGGCTCCCCACTGACAGAATACAATTGCACAGTGGGAAGATTCTCCCATCCACATCAAATGTGTGGATGGGGGAATTGGCTCGTTGTTGAACAAAAAAAAAGTGACTCATGTTTGGCCTCTCTTGACTGAATGAACTTTGTTTAGCCCACAGCAGCCCCTTCTACCATGGTGTTCTAAGCAAGGGATCTAATTTAAAAATATATAAATATGGAGAAAGCCTTTTCCTTTTTGTGTACCTAGAAGGATGACAGGCAAGCCATAGATGATTTGATTTTCTTTCCTGCAACCAAAATTGATTGATTCTCCGATTTAACACGGACTGTGTTGCTGGGGGAATCCCTCCGACAGGACCCTTCCCTGCCAGCAGAACATGATCACTGCTAGGGGCTATAGCTGTCGGCAGTAGTCACATGCAAAAATTCGACAGGCTGGTTGTACCCAAGTCACCAGCCTGCCCATAGATGGAAAGAATTCTAGAATGTTTTGATGAACGATTTTTCTACAAGCATCCGAACAAAAATCTAAGACTGGCCATACATTATGAATTTTTCTTTCCTTCAATCACGGGTTGAAGGAAAGAAAACCACTCAATTTCCCCATCAACGCAGTCACTGTGGATGGGGGAATCCCTCCCATTGTGCTATTGTATTCTGGAACAAGAGAGATATTTGGCATACTAAGACGAAAAAGATCAGATGTATTATGTGATGGCTAGTATATTAACCGCACAAGCCTACTGCTGCTGTACCTGGAGCTGACGTCACTCCCGCCTGCCCTGTGGATCCACGCCGACCAGGAAGCGCTGGGAGCCACCAGCACAGCCAAGGACAATGCATTGGAGACTTGCTTGCAGCGGAACCGGTCAGCAGTTGCACAGCGGTTGACACCATTTTGACAAGCGCTCATTTGATTACTACTATTGTGAGTTGCCAATTTTGTGGAAATAAATGTATTTGTTTTTATTGCTGCACTTAGATGGCACTGCTTTTCTCCTCTTGATGCTATTGTATTCTGGCAGCAGAAGGTTTCCCTTCTGTCATGAAAAAATGATCACTGCTGCCAGCTATGGGCAGCGGCAGTGATCGTACCAAAAAACAAAACATAGGCTGGTTGTACTGAAGTCAGTTGATGGATCTACTTCGTACAACCAGTCTGCCCATAGATGGATCGAATCTTGTCCTTGTTGAACCGACCAAGATTTAATCCATTTATGGCCAGCTTAACTCTAGTAACAACTTTAAGTTGTTTAGATTTTGTTTTTGTTTTTTTTAGTCTGACAGGCTGGTTGTACTGAAGTTGATCAATAGATTGACATCAGTACAACCAGCCTGCCCATAGATGGATTTGTTTTTTTCCTGCTGAACTGGCTGAATTTTGATCCATCTATGGCAGGCTTAACAGTGTATGGTCAGCTAATGCCTGGTGCACACAGGGAGTTTTTTTTTTTTTTTTCGTCCTAGTGGGCTGAATGGGGGAAAAAAAGCCTGAAAGGTCACAGCAATAATTAAGCAATGTAAGCCTACGTTCACACTAGCGTTGTGTGCAGGCGGCAGAGAGGCGTTTGGGAAGCGTTTTTACCACTTCCCAAACGCCTCTGGCAATTCTGCACATTGCAACACATGGTGCTGTTCTGACGGGAGCGGTAGCGGCGCGGCAAAACGGACGCCTCTGGACGAGTCAAGATTCGTTGAAGCCTCCTATTCTTGACTATGGTGCTGCTCCGCAAACGCCCGGCCGGCATTTGCGGCACGGTTGCGGGGCGTTTGCGGAGCAGTAACTCCATTAAACTTAATTCTAGGCATTTGTGGGGCGTTTTTAACGCTCTGCAAACGCCTAGCAACCGCCGCTAAACCGCGCAAACGCCGGACCAACGCTTGCCAAAGGCTATAGGGGCGTTTGGCAAGCGTTGGTAAAACAGTCAAGTGTGAACGAGCCCTTAGTGCAGCGATCTCCCCCATTGAGCTATTATGTTTTGACAGGCGGACTGCCCCCTCCCCTCAGAGCACACTGATCAGAGCTCACAGCCATTGGCTGCGAGCGCTGATCGGATGCTGGTTTGCTAGCATGCCCGTTTGATAAAAGCCAGTCAATAGACCACCTTCTGTTGAACAGGTTACTCTACACATGGGCTGAATGTCGACAGCTCTCTGTTGAACCAACTATTATTCAGACCCATGTGTACCAGGCTTAAGAGAAAACGCGTTTGTTTACACTTTACTTGAAAGTATCTATTCAAGACCGCATCAATAACTCCTTCACATCGCAGTGTAGTTTATCATGTGACCACTGTGATTGGTTCTCGCATTTAGGAGCTGCCAGTGAACTCTCCCCTTTCCCGGCTATTGGGTTCTGACAGCCACTAGTACCAGTTGTCAAAATTACTCTCAGTCTGGACAGACAAAATGATCGTAGAAAGAACATAATTCAATACATTAGTGGATTATCAAACAGTGTTTTCAATCTTCTGATCAGACAGTAAATCTGTCGACAATATGATATTATTGTATATAAAATCGTTCCATATATGACCACCATAATTCCAATTTTCATGGAATCCTCCTTTTCAAAGAGGATCTTCAGCTTGGTAGTAATCCCCCATCTGTTTCTGATCCATCAGTTCAGTGAAGTCTTTCCTGTTACAGCCACCCTGTGAGCCAGACTCTCATTCCACTATGGTGTACAGTGGTTGGTGGGAAAAAGTCATTATAAAGGCAGTGAAACCAGATTTTATCTGGTAGAGCTTTTATTTGAAACCTGGAATTACAGGTCCTGGTGCAGGAACTGTTCGAGAGTAGATTGGCCATTCCATTTAAAGCACAACTATAATTAAAGTGGTTGTAAACCCTTACATATACCCATCGAAGTGATCGGCCTCAGGTGAGACACAGAGATGAAACAAATTCTTCTACATAAATGATACCTGTTTATCTGCAATCTTCTCTTTTCTAAATCTGTTCAAAGTCCAGAATTTATAAAGCTCGTCTGAGCGTTCAGAAAAAAAAGGTGACAGAGAGCTGAAATTACACACTGCAGAGCTCACTGAGGAGAGCTCTGAGAGCTGATTGGAGGGCAGAGACACATCCCTACTTCACACAGCTCACAGGAACAGAGCTAAGGCGATCAATCTGCTGTTGGTCCCTCCCTGTCACCGTTTTTCTCTTGGTGTCAGGAAAACTTGTCAGAAGTGATTCATGCTGATAGCAGAGGAATAAAGTAGCAGCCAGAAATCACACTTGGTGCTCTTAACTGAGACAAGTAGACACTATAGAGGAATATGCTTTGTTCATATTTCATGTCTAATGTTTACACCCACTTTAAATAACTCATTCTCCGGCCCTCCAACTTCCATAAATAAGACTGTACTAAAATAACCAACTTGCACAAATGCTGCTCTGGGCTTGCAGTATGTTTGGTCATGTGACTGCAGATGAAGGTTAGGATCTGAACTGTTCTGCAGAAGTCATGTGACCAAATTTCAAGGCATTTGGCTGTGTGACTGGCCCCTGTGGGAGCCTGAAGCTGTACTGTCTACATTGCAAGATGGCTATTTCAGAATGTATTTCAGCATCTATTGATTTCAAACTCCAGGATAAAAACTAAATACACAAATGAAATGCTAATAATGGAGCGGATTTTCCTGCCTAAGGATTTTCATTTTATATCAGTCAAAATCACACAGCATAGCTAGGCAGATGACACTGCTTACTGGTGTACAGTGCTGTGAAAAGGTATTTACCCCCGTCTTGTGTGTTTTGTTTTTTTTACATATTTGTCACTAGTCAAGGCCTAGTTCACACTGGTTTTGAAAGTAGACTTTGAAGGGCGGTTTTAACACTCCTCAAATGCCTACGCAAATGATACTATGGCCAGCACACAGTGCTGTTCACATTATCAAAATTTGAAGCGTTAGCATCGAGTTGCTTCAAAATTGAAGCCTCATGTTGAGTCAGGAGGCATTTGAAGCCTTTCAACGCCTCCCATTCAAGTCTGTGGTGATGCTCCTCAAACGCACTGGCAGGCATTTGCAGTGCAGTTGCAGAGTGTTACTAACATTTACAGTTTATTTAGATGTGGTGTATTTTAAAGCTTGTCAAATGCTTATAAAACGCTTCAAAACTGCACAAAGGGCATTTGGGGAGTGTTTTTAATGCTTGTAAAAAGCCAGTCTAAAGCTTATTAATGCCTGGCTAACACCCATCCTAAAGCTATAGGAGTGTTTGGTATGAACAAGCCCTTTAACCACTAGCCTACAGAGCACTTATTCCCCCTTCCTGCCCAAGCCAATTTCCAGCTTTCAGTGCTGTTGCACTTGGAATGACAATTGCGTGGTCATGCAACACTGTTCCCATATGAAATTTGTATAATTTTTTGTGACAGATAGAGCTTTATTTTGGTGGTATTTAATCACCTCTGGGGTTTTTTTTTTTTTTTTTTAAACAAACCAAAAACCACTGAAAATTTTGAAAGAAGTTTTTTCTTAGTTTTTGTTATAAAATTTTGTAAATAAGTGATTTTTCTCCTTCACTGATGGACACTGATAGGCTGCACTGATGGACACTGATAGGCTGCACTGATGGACACTGATAGGCTGCACTGATGGACACTGATAAGGAGGCACTGGTAGGTGGCATTGACAAGCATCACTGATGGGCACTGAAAGGCAGCATTCATATATGGCCCTGACTGGCGGCACTGATAGGTGGCACTGAAAGGCAGCTCAGATGGGTACTGGCAGGTGGCATGGATGAGCACTGAGCGCTGGCACTGATGAACACTGACAGGTGGCGCTGCTGGGGCTACACAGATCATCAGGGCACACCGATCATCAGTGCCCTGATGATCAGTGTAGATGTTCCCTCCGGGGAATGCCGATTACCAGCTCACCTCTCCTCACGAGCTGTCAGCGTGACAGCTCGTGGGGAGAGAAATGCCGATAACTGGCATTTCCCTGTTTACATGTGATCAGCTGTGATTGGACACAGCTGATCACATGACCGAGCCGACATCTTCGGCTCTTTCCGTGGATCGGTGATCCGCTGTGTCTGAGGGACTCAGCGCACCGCTGATCGCCACGCTCCGGGAGCCGCACATGCACGGTTAGAATGGGAGGAAGTCCTCCCAGAACGAGAGAACCACCTTGCGTCCGTCATATTAATATATGGCGGGTGGGAGGCGGTTAAACAAACACATTTAATATTACACAAATATAAACTGAGTAAATACAAAATGTATTTTATAAATTATTTCATTTATTAAGGGAAAAAAGCTATCCAAACATGCCTGGCTATATGTGAAAAAGTAATTGCCCCATAAACCTAATAAATGGTTGTGCTACCCTTGGCGGCAACAACTGCAATCAAGCATTTGCGTTAACTGGCAATAAGTCTTTTACATCGCTGTGGTGGAATTTTGTCCTATTGTTTAGTGCCATGCCACATCATGTCAATCGGATTTAGGTCTGGACTTTGACTAGGCTACTCCAAAGCCTTAATTTTGTTTTTTGTTTTGTTTTTAGCAATTCAGAGGTGGACTTGCTGATGTGTTTCAGACCATTGTCCTGCTGCATAAACCAAGCGCTCTTGTGCTTGAGGTCACATCTGATGGGCAGACAGTATCCTTCAGGATTTTCTGGTAGAGCACAGAATTTGTGGTTCCATCAATTACAGCAAGTCATCCAGCTACCACAACCATGTTTGACTGTTGATATGATGTTGATGAAATTCCATGTTAGTGTTATGCCATATATAACAGGACGCACACCTTCCAAAAACTTTTGTATCATTAGTCCACAGAATATTTGCCCAAACGTTTTGGGGATAGTCAAGATGTTTTTGGCAAATGTGAGACAAGCCTTTGTGTTCTTTTTGGTCAGCAGTGGCTTTTGCCTTAGAACTCTCATCATTTTTGCCCAATGTTGAATCATTAACATTGACCTTAACTGATGCAAGTGAGGCTTGCAGGTCTTTAGATGTTGTTCTGGGTTCTTTTATGACCTCTTGGATGATTTGTTGTACTCTTGGAGTAATATGGGAGGTGGGCCACTCCCAGGTAAGGTGCACCACTGTTTCAAGTCTTCTCCATTTGTGGATAATGGCTCTTACTGTGGTTCGCTGGAGTCCCAAAGCCTTAGAAATGGCTTTGTAATCGTTTCCAGACTGATACATCAATTAATTTGTTTCTCATCTGTTCCTGAATTTCTTTAGATAGCGGCATGTGTTGCTTTTGGAGATCTTTTAGCGAGCTTTATTTTATCAGATATATTTAACCTCCCTAGCGGTCTGATTATGTCCATATTTCTGTGCTCAAAGTGGTACATTTTTTTGCATGGAAATATGTTTTTTTTTTTTTGTGGTAGGCCTGTAATTTTTAGGAATAACTCACTGAAATCTGTCCGAACAAGAGTCTAGTAAACATCCCAGGTATGTTACAATTTGATGCACGAAATCATAAGTTATAGTTTAATAAATAATCATAAAAAATAATATAATAATAAATGAATTCAATAATATAATCAAACCAAAAACACTGAAATTTGAAATATAGCGCCAAGTTCGCACATCACTGAGCAAAGTCGCAAAATCGTTTTCAGTGTCTGATGATGAATTTCCCTCAAATCATTATCACTCAATTCTGCAAGTGGTTCTGATTTACTCTAGCCGTTCTCTAGCTGGTCTAAAACCGCTTTTGACCTAAAGGGATGCTTTTTGGATGCCATGGACATTTCTCAGTTTCCAGGCAGAAAGAACAGTGAAAATGCAGGCAGGGCACAGGACAATACACCAGGGACAAAATGTATGTGAAATGGTTTGATACAGTAATGTTATACTATGTGATTTTTAGTGTATTTGGTGAATGTCACTTTTTGTCATTTTCAAATTTCCCGCCAGTTCCATCCCCTGTATGTCCTGACATCGCAGGGACCGGAACCCAGATGACAGATGCCGGCATCCGTCGGAGGACCTTTCAGGGGACACTGTAGGAGGGACATCGCGGGAGCGCAGGACAAGGTAAGAGATGAACAGATTCCGGAGCAGCGCCGCATGGTAAGCCCAAGTGTTGCTCAGGGTTACTGCTTGTGGTACTGAAACTTTACCCCGAGCTACACTCGGGAATACCGCCAGGGAGGTTAAGTGATTTCCTGATTCAACTAGTCTGACAGCAATCAGGCCTGGGTGTGGCAAGTCAAATTTAACTCTGTTGTGCAAAAAATATGGTTAATCATAGCTCATTCATGATTTAGTAAAAACGGGGGGGGGGGCAATTACTTTTTCACATAGGGCCAGGCAGGTTTGGACCGCTTTTTTTAATAAATTAAATCCTCATTTGAAAAGTGCATTTTGTATTTACTCAGGTTATCTTTGTGTAATATTAAAATTTGTTTGATTATCTGAATCATTTTGTGAAAAATATGCAAAAATCACGACTAGGGCAAAATTTTAAATCATGTATTCATTTCCAAATTATATTTCAATTATTTCCTAATTAATTATTTTTAGGTATGCTGTGTAACTTGGAACGCATCACAAACCTATATTGAGGGTTTCACAAATTTTGCTGCAAAGATAGAAATACACTTTAAGCGTTGTTGAGGGATAAGCATTAGGGCATGTTGCCCCATGCAAACCTTAGAGCAAGGCTTCAATGCTGAGCACCCCCTCCCAATTCATAGCTTATAACACTTCCTACTATGAAAAAAGCTCAACTGAAGAGGTACTGGAGCTGGAGAACAGGGTAGTGACAAACCTCCATCTTGCCAGTACATTTTGTGTGGTGTGATACATTGTGGGATGGTTGTGCTTTCTGCAAACATAGTTTTTAGGTTTTTGTGATTCATTTGGGGTTCAATTATTATTACAGGACTTTGGTGTTTTGAATAAAGGTTTGACCACACTCACCATAACATTGTATAGTCCATTGGACCTCATCAATCACACAGGAATTACTTCCTTTTTTATGGAGAAAAGAGAATAATCCTTCAAAAATTGCACATATTTTTTCACTCTGAAATAAAATTCTTAAAGTGAAATGTTTTTGCCTATTCAGGGCCATTTTGAAGGGGAACCAAAATCCACAATACTTACCTCCTCTCCAATGGTCCAAAGTTCGAAAGGTCCCTCTCCAGCGCCGTTATCTTCTCCCTGGCTTCTTCCAAGTTCAAGTCTTTGGCCATCTTGATTGGCCACCATGGGATGGTGTAAGGAGTTGGTACAGAGGACTACAAGCAGACTGGTAGACATAATATGTTGCAAAAGGGCAGAGAGAGAAGTGTCTTCTGTGATAAATAGTCTCTCTGCTTGTGAGCTTTTAAATATTGACTTTGGTTCCACTTTAACTCCCTGCTTCCCAAGTAGTATGTGCTCATCTTTCCTTGCTGCACTGTTTGGTGATTCTGGGTATGTGTATTGTATATCGCTCTCTCCTGCTCTTCCATACTACAGAAATGTATTGTAATTGGTCCAGCACTGTCACATTGGGCCATGGAAGTGCACATAGCCCTCTGATAAGCCGCTTTGAAACTTACGTGGGTCTTTTGTTACTCTGTTTTAGAGTGGAGAGTAAAGGTGAGTTAAATGCTGCTGGGAAAGGGGGTTGTTAAAGCTGGAATCTGGGCTAAACATGCATTGCCTAAATACAAGAGCCATGTTCTTACTTGAATCTTGGCACTGTACAGGAGTTTCCTATAATACAGAGCCATCACTGCTGCTCTCTCTCATTGTGCAGGGTGACTGGGTTGGTCTCCATCCCCCTGTAGTTTTCTATAGATGTGCTGTGGAACGGCAGTTGCAGCACAGCCTTATTTAATTGAATTGGTCATGTTTGACAGCAGTACCACCAGCCAAAAGAGACATGCTGATTAATTTTTGCCAGAGCCACCCTGAGAGGATATATGTCCTTGTTCAGGTAGGTAATCTGTAAAACTGTGACTTGGCCACATGATTTTACCACCTTTTGGTTGCTTATGTCAACGAGTCCTAATGTAGAATTGTAGTCCCGTGGTCCCATTTTCCAGCATCTGTGAGGCAATGGGCTTGTAATACCTCCAATATGGAGGTTTAGACCTTAGGAGTTCTTGCAAGATTTCGACCTGTATTTTAGCCAACCCTGCACTGCTGAAGTCATCCACTCAGGGCCGTCTTTAACACGGGGCAAAAGGGGCAGCTGCCCTGGGCCCAGTCATTTTTGTGAGGACCAAAGCAGCTGCCCCTTGAGCCCATGCAGATAAGTGCAAGTACATTTGGCTATCAGTTGTGACCCCTGCCAGTACCTTTGTAGCTGGCAGGGGTTAAGTTTCTCTGCAGTGTCCCTTCTACTGGCCATGCCCCCTCCTGGACTGACCTCGTACTGGCCTCCCAAGCTCAGTGTGACCGCAGTCTCTTCCTTGGAGATGTGCTGTGCATCTCCCCCTCCCCGGGTCTTCTGTGTGCGGCTGACGGGAGACTCCGCTTTGCCAGGTGATTGGTGTGTGTGTCCCTCGATGACTGTGTCCTTTCCTGAGCCCAGCTCCCTCTCCCTTCTCCTCTAATAACTTTGCTGCAGAACTTCTCAGATGGGGTGAGGGGGGGGGGGGGCGGAGCTGCTGGGTGTAGTAGTGCAGGACAGTAATTGGCAGCTGTGGGGTTCCTGGTTGGCAAACCCAAAATACCCCCCCCCCCCTCCCTTCCTGCATTTCCCAGCCATTGTTCCATAGCAGAATATGGAGGAGGGATGCTTGTGAAGTCTATTGCCAACCAGGACTGACCGACTCACCACCTCTCCACCCTCAACAATAACCCGCCTCTGCACCCTCGACAATAACCCCCCTCCCCGCCTCTGCACCCTCGACAATAACCCCCCTCCCCGCCTCTGCACCCTCGACAATAACCCCCCTCCCCGCCTCTGCACCCTCGACAATAACCCCCTCCCTGCCTCTCCATCCTTAACAATAACCTCTCCACCCTCAATGATAACCCCCCTCCCCACCGCTCCTCCCTCAACAATAACCCACCTCCCCGCCTCTCCATCCTAAATGATAACCCCCCTCTCCGCCTCTCCACCCTCAATGACAACCCCATTCCCTGCCTCTCGACACTCAACAATAACCCCCCTCCCTGCCTCTGCACCCTCAACGGCATTTCCCTCCCTGCCTCTGTACGCTTAACGATAATCCCATTCCCTGCTTCCCCACCCACTGGGTCCTGTGTAATGATGGGGGTGGTATAGGGGAGGAGATCCTGTGTAATAATGGGAGGTGTAGTCTAGGGGGAGGGGTTCTGTATAATGATGAGGTGGGGATCTTGTGTAATGATGGGAGTGGAGTCCTGTGTAAAGATGTGGGATGGGGATCCTGTGTAATAATGGGGGGGTAGTATGGGTGGAGAGGTTCTGTGTAATGATGGGGAAGTATGGGGGAGGGGGGACCTGTGTAATAATGGGGGGCAATATGGGGAGGGGGGGTCCTGTGTAATGATGGAGGTGCATGGGGGGGAGGGCTGGACTACAGTTTGAAAAAAATATGAAAAAATTCCTATGCACACCGCACATATCTTATTTGTAGTGAAAAATAAAACAGGAAAAAACATTAAAATATTTCAAATGCACTAGACACCGCAATGCACTGTACACTGTAATTCACTGGACACCGCCATGCACTAGACACCGCCATGCACTGTACACTGTAACTCACTGGACACCGCCATGCACTGTACACTGTAACGCATTGGACACCAATATGCACTGTTACAATGCAATGGACACTGTAATGCACGGTTACAATGTAATGCACTGGACACCGCAATGCACTGGACACTGTAGCGCACTGGACACCGCCATGCACTGTAAACTGTAACACACTTGGCACCGCCATGCACTGTACACTGTAATGCACTGTACTCTGCTAACTGGACACCGCAGTGCACTGTACTCTGTAACGCACTGGACACCGCAATGTATTGTACACTGTAACGCACTGTACTCTAACTGGACACGACAATGCACTGTGCCTGGCGTGCTCTCCTCCTCTCCTGTTGCTCCTCTGGCTGCATCAGGTGAAATCAGGGGCTTCCAGGCTGCCGCTCGCTGGGTCCTCGAAGCTGAAGACCCAGCGAGCAGCCCAGCTGTTTGCTGGCTGGCACCATTTTTTTTTTTTCTTTTTCTTTTTGGCTGGCCTGACAGGGCGGAAAAAAATGCTTTGGTGAGCCATAGTTTGAGGACCCCTGCTATAGAGATTTCCCAACTCAACAAAATTCCCACAGCAGTTAGATTCCTGTAAAATAGCGTAATGTCTTGTCTATAACATTTTGACTTTTATAGTTAATAGTATATTATTCAGTGTTGTATTCTTTCAAAAGCAATTTGTTTTGACCTGCTGATCCTCTTTGAGGTTTGATTTGAGATAAAGGCTCCAGAAAGTCTCATGTTACTAATATTATTCATTAAGTGAATTTAGCTACTGAGCTGCACCATTTTTTAAAAGCGATTCTAAAGGTTAATTTTTTTTTTTTAAATAACAAACATGCTATACTTACTGTGTGCAGTGGTTTTGCACAGAGCAGCCTGGATCCTCCTTCTTGGGCCCCTACAGGCTCCTTTTGGCCCCTTCCTTCTGTCGGGTGCCCCCCACAGCTTGCTATAGGGGCACCCGCTGCTGTGTGTGTCCATTCACACACGGAGCCACAGCTTGGTCCCTCCCCTTCTCTCTCCTCATAGGCAGACTGGCTGTGATTGACAGCAGCAGGAGCCAATGGCTCAGCCAATGTCTGCTGTCTCAGCCAATGAGGAGGCAGAGACCCGGGACAGCCAAGGCTGTTGTTCACATTGCTGGATCGTGATGAGGCTCTGGTAAGTATTGAGCGGGCAGGGGGCACTGCTGCACACAGGTTTTTTACTTTCATACATAGAATGCATGAAGGTAAAAAACCTTGAGCTTTTACAACCACTTTAAAGCCTAAAGCTGGCCATAGATGGATTGGATCGTGGCTGATTTAGAAGGGACCGGCTCAGATTTGATCCATCTAAGGGCAGGATAACCAGCCTGTCAGATTGTTTGCATGCAATTACTGCTGGTGGCTATAACCGCCAGCAGTGATTATTGTATTCTGCAGTTGGGGAAGGCTTCCTGCTGGCAGAACACAATAGCGCTGTGGCAGGGATTCCCCCATTAACACTGACTGTGTTGATGGGATAATCAAGCAATTTTGTTGATGGAAGGGAAGAAAATTGCATAAGGATAAGGGACATTACTTACATTTAATTAGAAGCATACTTTGTGCTGATTTTGGCAGTCTTGGGTTGAAATCTGAAGTCCTCTGCAGAAGTCATAAATTTCTGGGGCTGCAGAGGTAATACAAGCACTGAACCTGTCACAGGCACTCCTCAAGAATGCCAACTATGCCCATCCTTTCTGTCCCCTCCCCCAGTCATATAAGCCGTACTATTGCTTCCATTAATGAAAAGTGCTCTGTGAATTGAGGAGGGACCCGTCCTTCATTCATAGATCGCTTTTCATTCATAGAAGCTATATAGCACAGCTTCTATGAATTGGGGGAGACAGAAAGACCAGGCATAGTTGATATGAGAAGGGAACAGAGGATTTCAACTATGATAGCCAGTACCAGTACAAGGGACACATCTGATCAAATGTAAGTACCGTTCCTTGTGCTGATTTTTTATTTTTACCTACACTTAAACGTTTTACAGAAAAAAAATTAAATGGTGACCCTACAGCACATATGTCAAACACAAGGCCTGAATCTGGCCCTCCAGACCATTTCATGTGGCCCTCGCACTTCTGCAGGTGTGGCACCCCCCTCGTCTTTGCCCCTTGCACCTTGTCTCAGCAGTCGGCATCAGAGAGGACAGAACTCCCCTGCCAGATTCTGTGCTTTTTGCTTTCCAGCTCTGCCCCAGCTTCTTTTCGGCAGCAGCACAAGGTAAGGGGGTGCATTGTGATGTAAGGGTGGGTGGGGGACTCTTGACTTCTGGTGGGGGGGGCTCCTGACAGCTGATGTAATTGGGTTGGGGTGCATTGGACACCTGCTTTATCATTTTTATGAGAATAATACAACAACAATAATACAGTTCTATGCCAGTTGTAAAGGAGTGTTGTACACCGCTGGTATCATCCCCAAGAAACCTTACTGGAGACTGCTCAGACAGAACACCATGGCAGAACATTCTGTCTGAATCGTCTCCAATAATGTTCCCTACGAATGATACCAGAGCTGTGTGACCCTCCTTTTCAGATTTGCATCATCTGCTACAGGAGTGAGTGGGCTCCATGCCGGTTTGCACCTGCCCTTCACAGATGCGGAGCCTCGAATGTAGAGGCAATTATTTAATATGATAAACAGTAGATACATTTATATAGATACAACCGGCCATAGTGCTGATGCAGCCTGCTATGAAATTGAGTTTGACACCCCTGCCCTACATCCTCCCAAGCCCCAACCTCCAGGTCCCTACTGTACTTACCTCTGTGGGTGGTCTGTCAGTGCCCACACCACTGGTGCAGAGGTTCAGGGATTTGAAATCCCTGCTCTCCTCCTTCTCTCTGCAGCACTTCCAGGATGGATCATAGTGGTGGGAGCTCTGTGCCGGCTCTGACCAATCATAATCTATCTGATCCACCTGGGAACTGAGAGTATAGAAGTGGTCAGGAGAGCATGAGGCACAGAGTGCAGGGGTTCAGGAGTGCGTGCGGGGGGAGGTCAGGAGTGGGTGAGACACTGAGAGTGCGGGAGGGGGGTCAGGAGTGGGTGCAGAAGGGGGGTCAGGAGTGGGTGCAGCACTGAGTGTGGTGAGGGGGGTCAGGAGTGGGTGCGGCACTGAATGTAGGGGGGTCATGATTGGGTGCAGAAGGGGAGGTCAGGAGTGGGTGCGGCACTGAGTGCGGGGGGAGGTTAGGAGTGGATGCAGCACTGAGTGCGGGGAGTCAGGATTGGGTGCGGGAGGGGGGTCAGGAGTGGGTGCAGCACTGAGTGCTGGGGTGGTCAGGAGTGGGTGCAGCACTGAGTGCTGGGGTGGTCAGGAGTGGGTGCAGCACTGAGTGCTGGGGTGGTCAGGAGTGGGTGCAGCACTGAGTGCTGGGGTGGTCAGGAGTGGGTGCAACACTGAGTGCTGGGGTGGTCAGGAGTGGGTGCTGCACTGTGTGCGGTGGGGTGGTCAGGAGTGGGTGCTGCACTGTGTGCGGTGGGGTGGTCAGGAGTGGGTGCTGCACTGTGTGCGGTGGGGTGGTCAGGAGTGGGTGCTGCACTGTGTGCGGTGAGGTGGTCAGGAGTGGGTGCGGCACTGTGTGCGGTGGGGTGGTCAGGAGTGGGTGCGGCACTGAGTGCGGGGGGGGTGATCTGGAGTGGGTGCGGCACTGAGTGCGGGGGGTGATCTAATAATAATAATAATAATAATAATAATAATCTAATACATACATATTGGGCAGCACAGTGGCTAAATGGTTAGCACTTCCGCCTGGCAGTACTCGGGTCGTTGGTTCGAATCCCAGCCACAGCACCTCCTGCCTGGAGTTTGCATGTTCTCCCTGTGCCTGCGTGGGTTTCCTCCGGGTACTCCAGTTTCCTCCCACATTCCAAAGACATGCTGGTAGGTTAATTGGCTCCTGTCTAAATTGGCCCTTGTATATGAATGTGAGTTAGGGACCTTAGATTGTACACCCCTTGAGGGTTAGGGACTGATGTGAATGTACAATATATATGTAAAGTGCTGCGTAAATTGACGGCGCTATATAAGTACCTGAAATAAATACTTGATCATAAGGAAGGCTTTATTCTGTAATTTCTTGAGGTTCACAAGGTTTGTGTGTCACAGAGGGTAATAGACACTATATAAGCTGACCAGATGCTGCTTATTTATAAATCATAGATGGCTATCCCACCTGTCAAAGTTTTGCGTTGATAGAATATTCTATGTCGCTTTAGGCCATTTCATCTGTTCAGTGACGGTGTGAGAGGAGCGATGGAAAAGGAGGCAAGCCACCTGGAAAGACAGCATGTTCATAAAGTATATGAGAAGATTGCTCCTTACTTCAATGACAAACGGTACAAGGCCTGGCCAAAGGTACAAGAGTTCCTATTAGCTCAGGAGCCAGGAAGTCTGGTGGCTGATATTGGTAAGTGCCTTAATGAAAAGATTTTCATTTCATTACTAGTTGCCATAGCACTGTAGGGATTAACTCATGTATTTCTGAAATCATACAATTAATCACGTTCCTATGTACTACTTAATTCGTTTTAATATTTATATTTCTGGCACCTAGCTGGTCACAGCAGAATTAGACTGACCAGAGGAAGGGAAATATCTATCTAGATGGTCCTTGAGCACCACAACCTGATGCAATACTCACCCCCTTCCCATCTCCTTCCCTTCCTGCCCCAATCCTGAGGCCTCATTCACACTGGATGTTTTTTTCTCCCTTGGACTCCTTTGCTTCTTGCAGAAAAAAAGCAGCTTAAAAAACATAGCCAAAGGTGCGTTTTGCACACACTCTTATGAAAGTTCGTGCATTTGCCATTAATACATTCTATTAGCCAGAATTTATTCTGCCCATTAGAAAGCATTAATGTCTAAAATGCATTAAACATTTCCAAACACTCCTCTCCTGAACGCACTAGTGATATTTTTTTTTTTTTTTTTGCTTTTTGTTTTTTTTGTTCAGTTTTTTTGTTCAGTCTGTTCCACTTCTAATATGTCTGTAAACACCTATGTGTGCGTGGAAACACAGGCTAATGCAGAGATGCTTTTACAGGCTGAAAAAAATGTCAAAGGCCTACAAAAGTAGAATTTTTTTAAGCCCAGTGTGCACAAGGCCTAACAATGGCGCACACAACATTTCAGATTCCACAGTCTTTGTCTTTACCTAGGAGTTGAAGGATCGGGTTTTGCTTGGGGTAGATGTTCAACAATGGGAAAAATCTCCAACTGTCTGAATTACTCATTGGAGTTGATTTAGGCTCTGTTTCTGCCCATGGTCCCAAAACGCTCTGTAAAATTGACAAATCGCACCACGCTTGTTCAGGTGTCATTCATTTTCAGTGGCACCTAAACATGGGTGCGAGTCTGCCATGATTGGCGTGCAATAAATCCCAGCAAACTGCATCCCGTGATGCTAATTGCTCAAAAAGACTCAAGAGCTTCTTTCGCAGCAACAAGCTTCGCACAATGAAGTTTACATGATTTATCGTGCTAGAAACTCACTGCGTTTTAGGTGCCATTAAAAATACATGGCATCTGAACACATGTGGTACGATTTGTCATTTTTATAAATGGCTCCCACTGCTGCCTCAGCCAATCAGGAGTGTGAGTCCCTGTAGAACCAAAGCTCTCATGGACATCGCTGGATTGTGATAGGGCTCAGGTGAGTGTTGGGGGGGGCAGGGGTGGACTGACCATTTGGAAACTCGGGCACTGCCCGAGGGCCCGGGGTCAGTAGGGGGCCCCATGAGATGCCCCTGGTACCTTTTTCATAGGCTTTTTTGAGTTTGGGCAAGGATACAGGGGCCCCATGATCCCCTATTGCCCGGGGGCCCCATGAGTTGTCAGTCCGCCCCTGTGGGGGGGGGGCTGCTACACACAGAAGGTTTTTTACCTTCATGCATCGAATGCATGAAGGTAAAAACCTTGAGCCTTCACAACCATTTTAATGCATTCTATGCATGAAGGTAAAAAAACCTGCATGCACTGCCCCCCCCCCCCCCAAACACCCAAGCCCAATCTTGATCCAATGATCTGCATGAAAGCAGCAGATCTCCCTGCTTTCTGCTTCCTCATTGACTCAGAGACAGCAGTGAGAGCCACTGGCTCTTGCTGCTGTCAATCATGGCCAGTAAAGAGGGAGCCAGGGGACAGGGCTGAGACATGTTCTGTGTGTGAATGGACACACAGAGCAGTGGAATGGGAGCGAGCACGCGCAAGTGCCCCCATATTAAGTGTCTTGCTATGAGGGCGCTCGGCAGGGAAAAGAGCTAGGAGCACCAGTGGGGCACTCGAGAAGAGGTGGGCCGGGGCTGCTGTGTGAAAAACCACTGCACAAAGCAGGTAAGTATAACATGTTTGTTGTTATTTAAAAAAAATAATCTTTTACAATTACTATATAATTGAACCTTTAAATCTGCTAATTATGTTCCAGATGCATCAAAACAAATAATGTTCAGTGCCGTACAGTTAATTTTCTTTATAAGGCTGGCCATAGATTATGCAAATATTACAGTATCATCTTTTCCTTTTTTCTCTTTTTCCCTTTTTTCTCTTTTCCCTTTTTTTTTTCTCTTTTTCCCTTTTTTTTTTCTCTTTTTCCCTTTTTTTTTTCTCTTTTCCCCTTTTTTCTCTTTTCCCCTTTTTTCTCTTTTCCCCTTCTTTTTTTTTTTTTCTCTTTTTCCCCTTCTTTTTTTTCCTCTCTTTTTCCCCTTCTTTTTTTTCCTCTCTTTTTCCCCTTCTTTTTTTTTTTCTCTTTTTCCCCTTCTTTTTTTTTTTTTTTCTCTTTTTCCCCTTCTTTTTTTTTTTTTTTTCTCTTTTTCCCCTTCTTTTTTTTTTTTTTTCTCTTTTTCCCCTTCTTTTTTTTTTTTTTTCTCTTTTTCCCCTTCTTTTTTTTTTTTTTTCTCTTTTTCCCCTTCTTTTTTTTTTTTTTCTCTTTTTCCCCTTCTTTTTTTTTTTTTCTCTTTTTCCCCTTCTTTTTTTTTTTTTCTCTTTTTCCCCTTCTTTTTTTTTTTTTCTCTTTTTCCCCTTCTTTTTTTTTTTTTCTCTTTTTCCCCTTCTTTTTTTTTTTTTCTCTTTTTCCCCTTCTTTTTTTTTTTTTTTCCTCTTTCCAAAGAATACACCACTCAACAAAACAGAAATACAATGAAAAAACACTAAAAGTAATATTACTTACCAACAAAGTCCCAGGGGTTGAAAAAAATCACTTAATTCCCCCATCAACACAGTCAGTGTTGATGGGGGACCTCCTCCCACTGTGATATTGTATTCTGACAGTAGGAGATTTTGCCTCTGCCAGAATACAATGGTCACCGTTTCCGGCTATAGCCAGCGACAGTGATCGAATTCAGTACAACCAGCCTGCCCATAGATGGATCAAAATTCATCTGGTTCCTGCTGAACTGGGTGAATTTTACATCCTGACTATCCCCGACTTAAAGCAGCCACAACCTTAATGGAAAAACTTTTTTCCCTGCCCAGGAAGCTGTGGTCTCATTGCAGAGGTCGGACATGCCCATAACTGAGTCATAGTTATATAGTACCACAATTGGCAAAGCTCATGTTTCCTGATGTTTGGAGAACTCTGGCTCTCACTCAGCAGGGAGTGTGTTTGACCTCTGCAAAATGATTACTCCTGCCACACAGAGGACAAAGGTCCAACTCTGCAGCATGCTGGCAGGGGTCAGGATTTTCTATTCACAATGTGACTTTTTCAAATAAAAACTCTTAAGATTTTGCAAACATTTTGCTTTGATGCACCTGAAATGTACAGTCAGGTCCATAAATATTGGGACATCGACACAATTCTAACATTTTTGGCTCTATACACCACCACAATGGATTTGAAATGAAACGAACAAGATGTGCTTTAACTGCAGACTGTCAGCTTTAATTTGAGGGTATTTACATCCAAATCAGGTGAACGGTGTAGGAATTACAACAGTTTGCATATGTGCCTCCCACTTGTTAAGGGACCAAAAGTAATGGGACAGAATAATATTCATAAATCAAACTTTCACTTTTTAATACTTGGTTGCAAATCCTTTTCAGTCAATTACAGCCTGAAGTCTGGAACGCATAGACATCACCAGATGTTTGTTTCATTTCAAATCCATTGTGGAGGTGTAGAGAGCCAAAAATGTTAGAATTGTGTCGATGTCCCAATATTTATGGACCTGACTGTATGTGGCTTTTTAAACTGAAAGGTTAAATTTGGCTTTAAATCTGTCACAAAATTTTCATTTTATCAGACATGTATGGACATCCAAAGGTAATACAAAGAAGAATTATATCATGCAGTAAAGGCAATTTAGTTCAGTACAGTTAGTCCAAAATAAAATATTGTCTAATTGATTGCTATGGGTTACTGCATGTTGACCATAATTACTGCTCTTCGCACAGTCGTATTGCATAGGCTCAGTTGCGTTCCGCTTGCTAACACCTTGCACTAATTTCACCAAAAATTTTAGATGTAACTTTAAACCCCTTCGCTGCCACTGACATAACTATTATATCTCTAGCATGATTGTTTACAATAGCTGGGATTTTGTTTATATATTTTTTACTGTTTGCCTGCTAAAAAGTGATTTGGGTGGCTGAAAAGCCAACAGATCGGGGGGGCGCTCGTGAGCAGCGCGGGTGAATGGCAGCTTGAAAGCCGCGCTCCTTCACCGCCGGGCACATTAGGTCTTCTCTCTGCCTCTTGGGGAGCCCGTTCTATCCCCCACCTTTGCCCTCACCTTCCGCTGATCCCCCCGCCACCTATGGGAAAAAAATCAGCGGCCTCCAGCGCTCACTTGCCGAGCCAGTCTGCCGATGTGGCCTACTCGTCGGCAGAAGCCCCGGCCTCAATTTTTGCCGCATACCGCCGCTACCCTCGGGCAGCCGGGACACCATCTCGAACATGGAGAGTCTGCTTGACAACTCTGCAGACCTCCCACAGTCCCCTATGCAGGACGCCGACCTCCCACGGCCCTCCTTGCGGGCCGCAGACCTCCCACAGCCCCCCTTGCGGGATGCAGACCTCCTGGCCAGATTCAAGATCATGCTGCAGCAGGAGCTTCACACCACCACCTCCAGACTAGCGACTCATCTCACCAAGGAAATTCGCAAATTGGGAAGCCGCACTGATGTTCTTGAAGATAAGATGGATGCCGCGGCTACGGTGATCAAAAATCATGAACAGAACCTTTCAGAACTGAGAAGAGAGCTTGACGCGGCTCTTTTATGCCTGGAAGATTTTGAGAATAGGTCCCGTCAGGGTAATCTTTGTCTGCGTGGCCTGCTCGAAGCCATCGTTGACCTCACGTCAACTGCTAACGCACTTTTTCTAGAATTGGATCCGGCGATACGGGTAGACTGTTTGGAGTTCGATCACATTCATCGGGCCCTGGGTCCAAGGAGGTCTGAGGGTCCTCCCAGGGACATCATAATTTAATTCACCTATTACCGTACGAAAGAATCGCTCCTCCGCTCTGCGCGAGACAAGCAGGATCCTTGCTTTCAAGGTTATCCGTACCAGCTGTTCGCGGATCTGGCACCGTCCACCATACAGAAACGTCGACAGATGAAACCCTTCACATCAGTCCTCTTGAACCGTCACATCAAGTACCAATGGGGCTTTCCATTTAAGCTTCCGTTCGTGTACCAAGGTCGGAGCCATGTTGTCCACAATCCGGAAGAGGCCAAGTCAACCCTTGAGGCGCTACACCTTCTGCCCTCGCGGGATACCTCCAACAGCCCGGTGTGGCCCTCCGGTTCCCATCCTCCTTCATCTCAGCTGGGGCGTATATGGGAGAAAGTGGGCAGCCGTAAACACTCTCTCCCTAGTACCCCTCCGTTTTCCGGATCCTCCTGCCCCGATCCAGGTTGAGTACGGTTGGATGGGTAAGATTTTTCACTTTGCAGATGGTTTGATCCACTGCTGTGATTCTCAGCGTTTCTGATGGGAAGGAGACCTTGACTGGCCCTTGTTGGGCGAACTTTTCGTATGTTTTTGTATGTTGCTTGTTTTTAGTTTTATAATTTGAAATATTCTTCTATGCAATACTGCTCTGTACTGGTGGTGATCCTCGTTCCCCGCAATTTTGAGTTGAATTTTAAATTTTTTGATTTTGGGGTAGGCGATATGTTGTAAGCTTTGTGTCCTATCCCCTTGTTTTCCGCTAATTTTATCGTTCTGTGGATCCCCGGCTCCTTAGGTTTTTTTTTTGTTTGTTTTTTTTTGGGGGGGGTGTTATTTTACCTTTTTATATATACCGGGGGCCTTCCTGGCTCATGGTCATATGCCTTATATGATTGGTGCTGGCTTCCGATCGAACGGTGACCCGGGAATGCCTCATTTCTATTATGTCTGTGTACCTGTTTACATTTTCTCTATATATTATGGTGTCATATTATGCATATCTTAAGGTACCATACTTGACGTTGTCTTTTTGCCTGTGATGTCCCCCCCCCCCTTTTTTTTTTTTTTCTCCTCCCTTCCCCTTTTTTCCCTTCTTTTCCTTCCCCTTCCCCCTTTCTTACCCTCCCCATGAAGGTTCTTTCTGTATTATGTTGTTTATGATGCACCCATATGCCCAGTGGTAGAGCCGCCCCCTATGTGTGTCCTTGCGGTTGGGACGCAATTTCCACTGATTGTGGTTTTGTTACACTACCTTAGAGTGTACATTTTTTCTTTTTGTTTCTTGTCTGTTTTTTTTTTTTTCAATTTTCTCGCAGATCCGGGGCAGCCCTGGGTAAGGTTGCATTTGAGGATTGGACTGTTATTCCTAGCGTACGTTGGCAGCTGAATTCCCTTGACTCAGTATGGCTTTAAAACCTTTTGAAGATTTTTTTCTCAAAATATCGATGGTTTTAATTCTCCGATCAAGCGTTCTAAAGTGTTCCATCATCTTAAATCTCAAGATGTGGACGTAGTCTGTCTGCAGGAGACAAGGTTTTCTCAATCCTCCGCGCCGCGCTACCTCTCTCACCATTATCCAACCTTTTTCTCAGCTTCGGCCTTTGAGAAGCATAGGGGCGTGTTGATTGCTTTTAGATGCAATCTGCTGTTTACTTGCAACCTGGAAATAGCTGATCCCACCGGTATGTATTTGCTCCTCTGGGGTACCCTTTGGGACCAGGAGGTGACCCTGATGGGTTATTACGCACCAAATAGATTTCAACACAAATTTTTTGCTCACTTGTTGAATGTGATTTCGCACCACCAACGTGGTATTCTCTTACTGGGCAATTCGAATGTTGCTTTTTAATTCCTTTGTCGATCGCTATTACCCGACGGGAGGGACCCCTAGCCACAACCTTTCTCCGGAATCTAAATTGCATGATACGCTGCAAGCTTATGGTTTGGTTGATGTCTGGCGGGAAATGCATCCTACGTCGCGGGAATACACTTTTTATTCTGCCCCGTACTTGAGCTTTTGTAGAATAGATCGTGTTTTCATTTTCTTCCAACATTTATCTATAATTCAAAAGATTGTCATCTCGACCTCACCCTGGTCTGATCATGACCCATTGGTTTTTTCACTGTGTCTTTCTGGTATGGCTCGGCCCTCTTTTCTGTGGAGACTCAATGAATCCCTGCTCACCACTCAGGCTTCTTGCTGCCAGGTTCTTTTGCACATTCAATCCTATTTTACGGACAATGTGGGTTCTGTATCCTCTGCCGTCTCTCTGTGGGAGGCTCACAAAGCCACCATTAGGGGTCATTTGATTCAGATCGTCTCATCCAGGAAACAGGCCAGAGAGAAGAGGATGTTGGAATTGACCTCGAGATTGGCCGTGGTGGATGCTACTTGGAAAGCCTGCCTGACTACGGCTGATAGGAAGGCTCGAGATGTGGTGGCTGCTGAACTTGATCCTCTCTCCACTACACGAGCTGAGAAGGCCTTACGTTGGGCCAGACATAGGTTTTATACATGCGCCAATAAACCGGGGCCAATGTTGGCCAAGAAGCTTAATTAGCTTGGTCGCACGCATAAACCTGTTCAACTCCAAATAAGGGGCAGTGGCCTTACCTCGGACCTTGTGAGGATTACTCATAGATTTGCGAATTTTTTTGTCCTCTCTTTACCAAACACCGAACATCTTTGTCGCTGAACATGCTGATAGTTTTTTTCACTGAGCTGTACCTACCCTCTTTATCCATTGCAGCCCGAGATGCCCTGAATGCGGATAGCTCTGAATCTGAACTCTACCAAGCCATCAAATCTTTG
This sequence comes from Staurois parvus, assembly GCF_062004578.1. Taxonomy (NCBI): domain Eukaryota; kingdom Metazoa; phylum Chordata; class Amphibia; order Anura; family Ranidae; genus Staurois; species Staurois parvus. The sequence goes on from NW_028318340.1 coordinate 6,473,796, forward strand.
AAGGCCTCCAAGGCTCCAGGCCCAGGTGGGTTTTCTGGCCTCTACTATAAAACATTTGCCACCGTTCTGGTTCCTCATTTGATGGCCTTTTTCAATTCTTTGAAGTAGGGTTCTCTGCTTTCTTTGGAGTCTCTTCAGGCACATATTACTATGATCCCTAAGAAAACTGAAGATGCTTTTGAACCGCAAGCTTTCAGACCAATCTCACTGCTAAACGTGGACTTGAAGATTTTGGGAAAGGTTCTGAGCACCCGAATTAATAAGTATCTACTCTCACTTATTCATCGAAATCAGGTTGGCTTTGTTCCAGGGCGACAAGCTGCTGTTAACATCCGTAAAGTCCTCTATCTCATTCATATTTTACATTGCCGCAGGATACCAGGGTTCCTTTTATCCCTGGACATTTATAAAGCGTTCGATTCACTTTCTTGGGAATATTTGACATATACGCTGTCCAGATGGGGGTTTGGTGATGCATTCCTGGCTTGGATCTCAGCTTTATCTTTGTCTCCCTCAGCCTCTGTTAAATATGCAGGTATTTTTTCCTCATCCTTCTCTATTTTCAGGGGCACGAGACAGGGATGCCCATTATCACCTGCTCTTTTTGTTTTCGCTCTTGAACCTTTAGCTGCAGCCATTTGAAATCACCCGGATATTTCTGGTGTCCCCTATCCCGGCACTCAATACAAGGCAAACTTTTATGAGGATGATGCCCTTTTGGTTTTAACCAATCCTCTCATCACTCTCCCCAATCTCCAGGTCATATTGGACCGTTTTTCGACTATATCTGGCCTTCCCATCAATTTGTCTAAAACCACGGCATTGAATATTACGCTCCCTGCTGACCTGGTTGAACGGTTACAGACACAATTTCCCTATCGTTGGGCTTCCCATTCTCTGGCTTATCTTGGCGTTACACTTACTTCCTCCTACTCTGCCTAATTTTCAGCTAATTATTACCCCTTAATGCGCTTTGTTATTTCCCTGCTTCATTCTTGGCAGTTTCCTTCTTTATCATGGATTGGCCGGATACATGCTGTCAAGATGACTATCTTGCCGAAGACCCTGTACTTTTTCCACATTCTCCCTATTCAGGTCCCTGCGTCTTTTCTTTGTGTACTGCAAAGCCGGATTCTTAGTTTTATTTGGGCTCATAAATGTCCCAGAGTGCCTAGAGCCATTCTGTATACTCATAGATTACAGGGAGGTTTGGGAGTTCCACATGTTTCTAAATACTACTCCTAGAACATCCCCCTTCTTTCTCTTGGTGGACCTCCCATGGCTTTGTTATTGTACATGATTTTCTGAGCGCTCGTACGTTTCCATAATGAGAGTCTCTTTGAGAATCAAGGGGGGTCCCGCCACGGGAATATTATTGGTATTTGCAATTGTGCCACTGGGTCCTATCCCTCCATTGTACCTCTACATACCTTTACCGCAAAACGCCCTTTGAGCACGTTTGTCAGCATTCCCCAGGGTCCCCTGGTCTCGTTTCTGTAAGTTATACCTCCCTTAACAGTAGGTCCTCCTTAACACCCCTGTCTTATGTCTCTCAATGGGAGCGAGATCTGGGTGTCTTGATTGCGACGGAGGATTGGCGTAGGGCCTGGGGGATAGTGGCAAAATGTTCATTCAATACAGTCACTCTTGAGGTAGCCTACAAGGTACTGGGTCCCGGCTCGGACTGCTCGCTTTAATCCAACTGGTGGAGATGGGTGTTTCCGGAACTGTGGTCTACGTGGGGACATCTTGCACATCTGCTGGTCGTGCCCTCAATTGATAAACTTCTGGTCTAGGGTTTTTGGTTTGCTACAAACGCTATTTCATATTATGGTCCGTAGGGATGCAAGGGTGGCCCTCCTGCATTGCCCAATTTTGGGCCTGTCTAGATCTCAGCAGAAATTGGCATCCTACCTATTTATTTCAGCCAAACATACTATAGCTCAAGCTTGGAGAACCCCTTTGGTTGTCTTCCAGGGGGTGAAGACCCGACTGAATGCTATGTTGATCAGTGAACAGATGTCTAGCATTCTTCATGATTCTCATCTGAGATTCCTTAAGGTTTGGGAACCTTGGATACATTATTCCTTGCCATCCCTGCCTCCTACTAGTTATGGCCTCTTATAGTCGCTGCCTGTGCTAGCCCTGGATCCGTGATTCTTCTAGTTTCTCTTTCCTCCATGTTTTCTTTCTGATTCCTCCCTTTTTTTTTTTTTTTTTCTTTTTCCTTTCTTCTAACCTTTTTTCTTTCCTCTTCTTTTTCTGGTAATATGGTGGATTACTGCTGCTAATATTTGGTTCGGCTTTTTGCCATCCCTCCTTGATGTCATTGGACATTTCGTTATTTGACTAATACAATCAGCTGGATTTATCTGTTTATGTGTTATTGTTCTGCTCTGCTCCTGCATGTGCATATCTTGAGCTTGTTGTATTCTTAAAACAAAACTTTCTTAATAAAAATATTGAAACAGAAAAGCCAACAGATCACTTCTGCTTGCTGAGGAAGGTGCTGTCCCTCCCTGTCTGATCCCCTATTATGTGACCCAGGTTTACCTGTCCCTCCTGGGTGTCTAAGACCTCCAGGGAGGGTGTTGGGATGGAGAGTGAGCAAAATCTGTTTGATAACCTCCCCTAGGTAGTATAAAGTCACTGTTAGGCCTTGTTTACACTTGCTTTAAAATGTGGCATTTGGCACACTTTTATTTATTTATTTATTTTTTAAAGCACTGCGAATGCCAATCAAAGCACTTCTCACTAAATAAAATGGTTATCTTACAGTTCTGTTCATGCTGCTGTGTTTGCGTTTCTTCAAAAATTATACCCTATATCACTTTCTTGGTGTTTCAAACTATTTCCAATGGAATGGAAGAAACTATCAGATTCAACACGTGATAAGCAGCATGAGATCAATATAGCAGGAGGTGAGCAGTGACTGGAGAGAGAGGAGGACCAGCAAACAAGAGGATCAGTAGTGCTGTGGGTTACTATGGAGAAGGGGATCAGCAGAGCTGGGTTTTACTACTGAGGGGGATCTGCAGAGATAGGGGTTACCACTGAGTGGGGCATCAGTAGAGCTGGGGGTACTACTGAACAGGGAATCAGCAGAACTGTGGGTACTAATGATCTGGGGATCTGCTGAATGGGAATACTAATCAGCTGGGTATCTGCTAAGCCAGCATAGTACTGAGCTGGGGGTACTACTGAGCTAGGGTTTTTCTGAGCCCCTTTAAAACACATAGAAAATCAACACACAGAGAGCATTTGCCAAGCTTCATTAAAGCTTCAAAGAAGCATCACCGAAGATCTGACATGAAATTGCTGTTTCAATTCATCCCTAGTGTATTCAACAGGGTTGAGGTCAGGGCTCTGTGCAAGTCACCCCAGTTCATCCATACCTCATCAAGCCACGTCTTTATGGAGCTGGTTTGTGTACACTGGCACAGCCAAGCTAAAACAAACAGGGGCCTTCCTCAAACTGTTACCACAAGGCTCAAAATGCACAATTGCCTAAAATGTCTTTGTACGTTGTAACATTAACCATACCTTTCACTGGCAATGCCTGAACCCAATAATTTACAGGTGTGTCCTCATATTTTGGGCATATACTGTAGTTTATGAAAGTGGGCTACTGTTTATTTTATTTTTAATTTTCTCATGGACGATCTCTCCAATTTGTTGTTAAAAATAAGACTTTGAATTTCAGAAATCTTTCTAGCTCATGGAGAAATATGGATGCAGGCCAGAATTTACATATTTCACGTGAAAACAATATACCAATTAAGCAAACGAATCTTGTTCCACTTTGCTAATACAATGCCAAAGGATAAAGTTTACATTTCAATGCAATCATTATTTGTGAACGTAAACACGTATTATACTTTGAATAATAGGCTTTCTGTTCTCTTGTATGGCTAGAATTTATCAGAAACATTTTCAGCAAAATTACACACAGCCTGGCAACAGTAATTTGATTCCAATTCAAGGGAAAACAATTGCTGCTAACAATTAGCAGTAATGACTCATTTAAATACATAGCCTTTTAATTTTCCTCTTGCTGAAGAATCAAAAGAGTGAAATTAGAGGCTGAAGGTTGTAATTATTTGAATGATACAAGCAGTCTGTGTCAGGTAAGCGTATATGGGTATCTGTCAAACTGGTACATCAATGGATGGAAGAAAATGTCAGAAGCCTACAGTATATAAAAATAAAGTTGTTTTTTTTTTACTAAAAAGTGGTGTCGTTTGGTTGATTTAACTTAAAACAGTAGTAAAGTCTTTGATTAAAAAGAAAAGCGGGCCCTTGTTGGGTGGTTTTTAAGCCATTATACATTATGACAGACTTCAGACCTCAAAATGAAACCCTCCAGAGGTGTGCTGTCACTGTTGTTGGAGCTTCCATCTTCACCCAGTCTTCCGTCTGAGTTTGCGAACTCCGGCCGTCTGGATGGCTGGGCTGCGATGATGTCACTGTCGCACAGAACTTTCAATGGACGGCATACTCCAGTTTGCCATACATGCAGTGTGCGTGTGCTGGAGACTTCGCTACAAATGTGAATATCTCCTAAACGGTACACATTTTGGAGATATTCATTGTACTTACAGGTAAGCCTCATTATAGGTACAAGTCACAAAGTGGACTTTATTACAGCTTTAAAACAAATGGAACCTAAAAAGAAGACCTACTTAGAGGTACGATGTTTCCAACCTTTATAATAGGAAATGTAGTCACCAGGCTAGTGCAGATTTCACACTGTATTTCTTTTATGAAAGAGTAGGAGAAGCTAGGGGAATAGCTTACAATTTTTGCCTGCCAGGTTTGTTTACTTACAAACCTCATGTGTTCACCATGTCATTTGCTTCACAATTGTTCAATTAGACCAGGAGTGGTCTCGGAACTAGCAGCTTTCACTACTGTGAGCTCTGAATTCCAAACAACAACATTAAAGGGGAAGTATGGCCAAGCTTTTTGGGCCCTACTTCTTCTATGGATTATAGGGTGCACTTTGTTCTTCACTCCTGTGACCCGTTTTCTGCTGAAAGAAGCCGCTGTGAGCTGACTTCACTCAACCAATGCAGGCTTAGGAAAGATCCTGACTTTAAAGTCAGAATCCACCCAGATGCCTATACCAGCAGTTGGCACATTCCCTCAGCTACACTGATGGGTGACTGAGGCAGCTGCTCCCACCCCTCCCAAGCTTGATGCATCGGTGAGTGCTGGAGGGGCAGAGCAGAGAGTCGGTGACTGTTAGTCAGCAGCTCTCTGCTCAGTGAAATCTGAGAACTGAGCGATCAGCGGTCTTTGCTTAATTCTCAGTCTTAGAAGTGGCAGATGACAGGTGCAGCATTGGACCAATGCTGCATCCACCAAAGTAAATATAATTTTTATTTTTAAAAAGCCCATTCTTCTCTTTTAACATTTCGTCAGAATAGGAACACCAATTAAAATATGTACAAACTACAGAAGATATTTACAAGTGAAACTCGAAAAATTAGAATATCATGCAAAAGTTTATTTATTTCAGTAATGCAACTTAAAAGGTGAAACTAATATATGAGATAGACTCATTACATGCAAAGCAAGATAGTTCAAGCTGTGATTTGTCATAATTGTGATGATTATGGCTTACAGCTCATGAAAACCCCAAATCCACAATCTCAGAAAATGAGAATATTGTGAAAAGGTGCAATATTCTAGGCTCAAAGTGTCCCACTCTAATCAGCTAATTAAGCCATAACACCTGCAAAGGGTTCCTGAGCCTTTAAACGGTCTCTCAGTCTGGTTCAGTATGAATCACAAACATGGGAAAGACTGCTGACCTGACAGTTGTACAGAAAACCATCATTGACACCCTCCATAAGGAGGGAAAGCCTCAAAAGGTAATTGCAAATGAAGTTGGATGTTCCCAAAGTGCTGTATCAAAGCACATTAATAGAAAGTTATGTGGAAGGGAAAAGTGTGAAAGAAAAAGGTGCACAAGCAGCAGGGATGACCACAGCCTGGAGAGGATTGTCAGGAAAAGGCAATTCAAAAGTGTTGGGGACTTTCACAAGGAGTGGACTGAGGCTGGAGTCAGTGCATCAAGAGCCATCACACACACAGACGAATCCTGGACATGGGCTTCAAATGTCGTATTCTTCTTGTCAAGTTGCTCCTGAACAACCAACAACGTCAGAAGCATCTTACCTGGGCTAAAGAAAAACAGACCTGGTCTGTCACTCAGTGGCCCAAAGTCCTCTTTTCTGATGAGAGTAACTTTTGCATCTCATTTGGAAACCAAGGACCCAAAGTATGGAGGAAGAATGGAGAGGCACACACTGCAAGATGCTTGAAGTCCAGTGTGAAGTTTCCAGTCTGTGTTGATTTGGGGAGCCATGTCATCTGCTGGTGTTGGTCCACTGTGCTTCATTAGGTCCATGGTCAACGCAGCCATCTACCAGGAGACTTTGGAGCACTTCATGCTTCCTTCCACAGACGAGCTTTATGGGGATGCTGACTTCATTTTCCAGCAGGAATTTGCACCTACCCACACTGCCAAAAGCACCAAAACCTGGTTCAATGACCATGGAATTACTTTGCTTGATTGGCCAGCAAACTCGCCTGACCTGAACCTCATAGAGAATCTGTGGGGCATTGCCAAGAGAAAGATGAGAGACAAGAGACCGAACAATGCAGAAGAGCTGAAGGCCGCTATTGAAGCATCCTGGTCTTCCGTAACACCTCAGCAGTGCCACAGGCTGATAGCTTCCATGCCACGCCGCATTGAGGCAGTAATTGCTGCAAAAGGAGCCCAAACCAAGTACTGAGTACATATGCATGCTTATACTTTTCAGAGGTCCGATATTGTTCTATGTACAATCCTTGCTTTATTGATTGCATGTAATATTCTAATTTTCTGAGATTGTGGATTTGGGGTTTTCATGAGCTGTAAGCCATAATCATCACAATTATGACAAATCACAGCTTGAACTATCTTGCTTTGCATGTAATGTGTCTATCTCATATATTAGTTTCACCTTTTAAGTTGCATTACTGAAATAAATGAACTTTTGCACGATATTCTAATTTTTCGAGTTTCACCTGTATAATATTACATGCTTGCTTTTCTATATTTTTGTTATTGTAATAAATATAGAATTGTAGATTGGACACTAGAGAGAGCCCTAAATGGCTCAGTAGCATTGTGTTGTAATCTCTATGAACAATGTTTGAAATGGGATGCGAGTCTAATGGGCAGTGTATTGTTGTCAATGAGAAGTAATGAAGCACGGATAGATTGTATCACTGCAAACATCAAATCAGGACTTGCAAAGGTAATGAGCAAATTTGTCCCAAAATGTAAATGTATCATTCCAAATTCTAAATAGAAAAAGATGGAAATTTGAATGCCTGGAGTTCTGCCTAAAGGGATTGTAAAGTTGTTTTTTTTTTTTTCCTAAAATAATACATGTTTTACTTACCTGCTCTGGGAACCCCTGGCGTTACCAGCTTCTCGGTGCACCACCAGAGGAAGCTGCTTTATATGGAGCTGCAGGCTCACTCCCAAGCAGAGCTGTGTGGGTCTATGGATACCCACAGCACGGCTCGGCCCTGCCCCTCCCCCTTACAGGATTTGATTGACACCTGCAGGAGACAATGGCTCCCGCTGCTCTCACTGAGTGGGGAGAGCAACTCTGCTGCACTCTGTCACAGCGCCGGATCAAGATAGGACTGGGGTAAGGTAAGTATTTAGGGAGGTGAGGGAGTGACACAAATACTAGGACATTTATTACCTTGATGCAGGGAATGCATTCAAGTGGTTGTAATTCTTAGACGTGAAATTTGAACAAAGCATATCCCTCTAAAGTGTGTACTTGTCTCAATAAGTGTAATTTCTGTTAGTTCCTCTGCCATCAGTATGAATTATTTCTGACAAGTTTTCCTGACACCAAGAGAAAATGATGACAGTGGATGGACCTCCAGAAGATTGGCAGCCTCAGCTCTGTTCCTGTGAGCTGCGTGGAGAGGGTGTGTCTCTCCCCTCCAATCAGCTCCCAGAGCTCTCCTCACTGAGCGCTGCAGAGTGTAATTTCAGCTCTGACCACTCTTTACTAAACTCTCAAACAGCTTTATAAATTCAGCCCTTTAAACGAAGGTAGAGAAGAGAAGACTGCAGATAAACAGATAACTTATGTAGGAGGATTTGTTTCATCTCTGTGTATCACCCAAGGCCAGCCATTTCACTAGATATATGTAAGGGTTTACATCCACTTGGTAAAAAATGTCCTGCCTTTAGAACCAATTTAAACTCAGGTCCACTTTACCCAAAAACCTATGCACACTGCAGTTTTCCAGTAACCAAATATAACATTTATTTCATATGAAACATGCCCAGTACAGTAATGGATTTTGCATTGATTTCAGGCTGTGGAAATGGGAAATATCTGCATATCAACAATCAGACTTTTAAAATAGGATCTGATTATTGCTTACCACTGGCAGAAGCTGCAAGAAACCGGAATTATGAAGTAATGGTGTGTGATGGACTTCAGCTGCCATACCGTGATGATGCCTTTGATGCTGTTCTCTCTATAGCTGGTAAGTTACTGGGGCAGTAGACATATAGAAGATACTTACTGTAGGTGTTTCAAACAGATCAGAGAAAGTGCACTTCTGGATATAAACACATTTTGCACAGGGATAGGTTTGCTGTCTGGAACCCTTAAAGGGGAACTACACTGCATCTCAGCAGCACAAACCAAAAATGCTACTTAATTAATTTGTAATATTCAAAGCAAACTCTCCCATCCATCCAAGTCTTCATGCTTTATTTTGCTGAGAAAACACCCCTCTAGCATTTCTAGCAGTGGTCATCTTAAGTGGGGCAGATAAATGTACTTGCTGTAATCTGAAATCCATCTGCCCTTAGCTCAGACATACAGGCAGGAGGGTATGCTTAGCTGAGAAAGCCCTCCTCCCTTCTTGTAGACTCCTGGGATGTAAGACATCATTTTCCTAGGCATGGAAACCAGGAAGTGACTGAAGATATGTAAAAAAAAAAGTTCAGAACAAATAAACCTAATATACCTACCTTCCTATCTATTTACTAATGCTAGCAGCATAAGGACTAAAAATAGTCAATGTTGACTGAGAGAGTGAAGTTCCACTCCCCATAGACAGCTCAAATTTCGGCTAAATTCACCTGAATTGGTAAGCACCCCCTGGCTCAACAAATGTCGATTTAAAAATAACTGAGCCAGGTGAAAGTCTATTGGCCAATCAGTGACTGAATGTTATTTGATGCCATCACTGTTTGATTATTTCTGCAACCTTGGGTGCCTGAATACAATAGCTGGTAGTGGAGATTCTCTGTCTAGCTGTGACCATGAATGGTGGAATCAGTTGTTTTTTTTTTTTCAGTCAGCCCTTTGGCAGAACAAGAGTAAATCAAGCCATGTATGGCAGCCTTTGAAAGCAGAATCATAATAGAGACAAGCTTTTGTTCTTCCTATAGGACCAAAATTTTAGGGACTGTAAGTTTTTCTTCAAAACTGCATCCAAAACAACAATCCAATAAAAGTACAGTCATGGCCAGAAATATTGGCACCCTAGCATTTCTGTCAGATAATGCACCACTTCACCCAGACAATAGTTGCAGTTACAATTGTTTAGGCGTTCTCATGTTTATTTCTTTTGTTTGTATTGGTATGACACAAAAAAAATGAGAAACAAAAAGCCAAATCTGACACATTCCATGCAAACAACCCAAAATGGACTTGACAAAATTATCGGCACCTTCTCAAAATTGTAAGAAATAATATGAATTCCAAGTTTGTGATGCTCCTGTAATTTGTAATTAAACTCATCTATCAATTAACAGACCTTAATGTTCCTGTGTCCACTGTGCACAATATTGTCAAGAAGTTTACATCCCATGGCACTGTAACTAATCTCCCTTGATGTGGACGAAAGAGAAGCCTGATCAAAGATTGCAACGAAGGATTGTTTGAATGGTGGATAAAGAATCTCGATCAACGTCCAGACAAATTCAAGTTGACCTTCAGGTACAGGGTACAACTGTATCAGTTCGCACTATATGCCATCTGAATGAAAAGGGACGCTATGCTAGGAGAGCCAGGAGGACCTCACTGCTGATACAGAAACATAAAAAAACCAGATTGGAGTTTGCCAAAACGTACTTAAGGAAGCCAAAATCCTTTTGGGAAAATGTGCTGGGGACAGACAAAACAAAATTACATCTTTTTGGTAAAGCCCCTCATTCTACTGTTTTCAGAAAAAGCAATGAGGCCTTTAAAGAAAAGAATACAGTCCCTACAGTCAAAAATGGTGCAGATTCACTGATGTTTTGGGGTTGCTTTGCTTCTTCAGGCACTGGATGTCTTGACTATGTGCATGGCATTATGAAATCTTCAGACTACCAAAGAAATAATTCTGGGGTGTTATAAAGGGCCCAGTGTTGGAAAGTTGGGTCTCCATCAGAGGTCATGGGATTTACAGCAGGACAGTGACCCAAAGCACATGGCAAAAAGCACCCAGAAATTGTTTAGGACAAAGTGCTGGAGAGTACGGAACTGGCCAGCAATGAGTCCAGATCTCAATCCCATTAAGCACCTATGGAGAGATCTCAAAACAGTAACTGGGAAAAGGAACCCTTCCAATCTAAGAGACCTGGAGCAGTTGGCAAAAGAAGAGTGGCCCAAAATTCCAGTAGCGAGGTGGAAGAAACTCATTGATGGTTATAGGAAACAATTGATTTCAGTTATTTTTTCCAAGGTGTGTGCTACCAAATATGAAATTGAGGGTGCCAGAAATTTTGTCCAGTCCATTTTGAGGGTTTTGTGTGAAATGTGTCATTTGGATTATTGTTTCTCCACATTTTTGTGTCATACCACTACAAGCAACAGAAATAAATATGCAACAGTTTTCTGGGCAAAGTGGTGCATTATCTGCCAAAAATGCAGGGGTGCCGATATTTTTGGCCATGACTGTATATTGTTATTGCATTTACATATTTATGACTTTTGTGGTTTTTGCCTTTCATTGACGCATGCGATTCATTAAATTATTTCAACACATTCAGTTGGAAGGTTGTGGATACCCACTATTGTAATGTTAATTTAACTGATCATGGAGCAAGGGAAACATGAAAGGTACCTACAATGTAGGATGTGCTTCGCTCTCAACGAATGGTCTGTGCCCACTTTAGTGGTTTGGTTGTTGCTGGTGTGTACATATCCACCTAGGTGCAGTATTTATTCAAATCTGATGTGTTCAGTTGTTCCAAAAATATGGTTTGCCCAATGTTCAATTTTACCTAAACCATGGCCTACATATTCAAAGCTGAAAACTGGCAGATCGATCTGTAAACTGAAAAAGTTCAGAATTGCTCTTCTTGTTGGCAGTCAGTACTCACAACCACATAACAGCATAATAGGATTGAAAAAAGACCAACAGGTGCTAATGCCTAAAGCAGGGGTCTCTAAACTTTCTAAACAAAGAACCAGTTTGCTGTCCTTCAGACTTTAGAAGGGCCAGACTGCGGCTAGTAGGAGTAGAAAAAGTCCTGGCATTGGTAACAATGCCCTATCATTGGTGTCTGTGAAAAGAATAGTACCCCATTAATGGTGTCAGTGGCAGGAATTCTGCCCCATTTTGGTGTCAGTGGAGGGAATAGTGCCCCAAGGGCTGGATAAAGGCAAGCAAAGGGCCGCATTCAGCCCTCAGCCACAGTTTGGAGACCACTGGCCTAAAGTGTTACTAAACCCAGGACCCTGCATTCACTATATCCAGTCTTCTACAATACACAGAACATGGAAATGTAATTATTTCAGTAAACATAAACTGCTAAATACCTTTTCTCATCAGCAGTATGTAGTCTTGGGACTTTTATCAGTGTTTGGCTTAGCACTGGTTAATCTTGTAGAAGGATTTTAATTTTCCTCTGACTGACTTATGAGGCTGCATAACCCCTGACCTTCTGTTCAGATAGCGCTGTTTGGCCCTGTGCTGATCACAAACTGAGCATGTGCAGAGTGCCCCCTAGGCCTCTATTCTAAAAGCAGATAGATTGGGGAATATGGAAGAAGGGGAGGATCAGAATAGACAGGATCAAACATCCTTTTTACACATTGCAGAGAATTACTCCTTAGGCTCCACAGTGAGTATATACAAGCATGCTTTACTTTATATACAGACTAATTTTACTGTTGTGGGTTTTGTAATACTTCAATTATACTGTTCAATACATATTTCGCAGTTCATTCTTATTATTATATCTAAGATTTATATAGCAACAACAGTTTGAGAAGCCCTTTACAAAATAAATGGAGACAGTATAGTTGTGATACAACTCAAGCCGACGATTAGGGGGCCTTACTTGTGAGATCTTACAATCGTGTACATACTGTATAACTCTGGCAAGCAAGAAGTATGTTAATTGGGGGTGTTCTTCTGCTGAGTGTAAATATTACTCTATCCATCCTTTGTTGTTTTTTCCACCCATGGTCACCTGTTACTTCCCTTCATGCCTCGTCCATCACTCTTCCTTAAAGCTAAACTCCAGAATGATCTATAACACAATAATCAATGCAACTTTGTATCCATTAATGCTTCATTAAATTATTTAAAATCCAGTATAAATAATAAAGAAAAAGAGGCAGAAACAACACAAGAAGATAGTCGGTTGTGCTGCAGTGCTCCTATACTAATAAGGCACATAATGATAGGAGAGTGCAAAGTGACAGACATTCATAAAATACTGCAAATAATGTCACAATAAATGCATCACACACACAATGGTTTAAAAACAATTTAAAATTGTTCATCCCCCATGGATTTATTGGATCATATTTCATTTGAGACCATAAATCCAACTAGCTGTAAATGTATTTATTACAGGTACTTGTATAGTGCCGTCATATTATGCAGCGCTTTACATATATTTGCGTAAACTGTTGACGCTATATAAATCTTGTGTAATCATAATAATATATTGTACATTCACATAAGTCCCTAGCCCTCAAGGGGTGTGTAATCTAAAGACTTTCACATTCATATACTAGGGCCAATTTAGACAGGAGCCAATTAACCTACCAGCATGTAGTTGGAGTGTGGGAGGAAAGCCGCACAGGGAGAACATGCAAACTCCAGGCAGGTGGTGCTGTGGATGGGATTCGAAACAAACGACCCTAGTGCTTTCAGGAAGAAGTGCTAAATGCTTAGCCACTGTGCTGCCCATCACGTCAATCTGGGCAGTTTCAGTTTTTATTGGTGACATCTGATAACCTCCGGTTTCTAATGATCTGAAGAGGCATGTACCAGAATAACATACTATTATTCCATCCTACAAGATAACTTTATTGAATGATGATATTCCTTTTTTAAAGAATAGTTATATCTAAAAGTAGTTATACATTTTATTAATCCCTGGATATTAGACCAGGTGCATACCCATCCAGAAAAGTGTATTACTTGGACTGTGATATGTGCAGCTATTATCATGCAAATATATTGTGGTATACCACTGTCCCACATTCACATGTTAGAGAACACAGGAGTCTGGATCACATAGGCTTAACATCAATCGCACATTGTTAATAGAATTGTGAAAATCACATTTTATCCACATGTACACTCCACTTGTTGGATGCACTTTGGTCCCATATATTCTGTTGCTGTAATGTGCAAGCACAGTATCCGTTACTGTATGTAGTTGCAGATGGCAAAGCAAGCAATGGTCATCATACCTCCTAATTTATGCTATAATTGCACTCAAACCTGAGTTTATCTATAGATAAAATGGAGAGCAACAATGTACAGAAGCTGTGAGCAGAGGAAGCAGTGTGAGACATTTAAACATTGATCCTTGTGCTGGTTGGTGTTCCATGAATGTAGTCAAAACAGGGCTGCTATATAAAATGAAAAAATGCAGCGCTAATTATAAAATAACATAAAAGTCAAAATAAAGTCCATAGAAGTCCCCAAATGAATAGAAGCAGGTGCATAAAAAAGATTTAGATCCAAAAACCATCACCATACACCCAAAACAGATTGGCCTCTTACCAGACAATTTGACCATAAAAAAACGGTCAGCAAGCACAATGTGATATAACATCAATACAGCAAATGATCCTCAGTAGAAATTCTCTCCAGGATGAAAGAACTTCTCCACCTTTAAAGATCTCCAAATAGAAGAAACTCCAGATAATTTGACCGTACAAAACTGGTCAGCAAGCGCAGTGTGATATAACATCAATATAGTAAACGATCCAGAGTAGAAATTCTCTCCAGGTTGAAAGATCACTTCTCCACCTTTAAAGTTCTCCAAATAGAAGAAATTCTCAGGTTAGAGAATGAGTAAAAAGAAAAGGCAACTCCTAGTGTAGTAATTAAAATATACTTTGGCAAATTTAATTTCCACGTACATCAAGGTGTAAGATAACCAGCTTTGAAAAACAAAGTTTCAAACCAAGAAGATGGCCACTGTCCCTCCAGAGCGCTGTGAAGTTACATGCCGAGGCTCCACTCAACACATTTTGTCATCAGAAAGACGTCAGGAGCGATGGTGTCTTTCTGATGAAACGCGTTGAGCGAAGCCTCAGTGTGTGACATCACCATGCTCTGGAGGGACGGTGGCCATCTTGTTAGTTTGAAACTTTCTGTATTTCAATGCTGGTTATCTTACACCTTGATGTACGTGGAACTTAAATTTACCAAAGTATATTTTAATTACTACACTATGAGTTGCCTTTTCTTTTTACTCATTCCCTGACCATCAGATGGGAGTTTCTTCAATTTGGAGATCTTTAAAGGTGGAGAAGTTATCTTTCATCCTGGAGAGAATTTCTACTGAGGATCGTTTTGCTGTATTGATGTTGTAACACACTACGCTTGCTGACCGGGTTTGTACGGTCAAATTGTCTGGTAAGAGGCCAATCTGTTTCTGGTGTATGGTGATGGTTTTTGGATCAAAATCTTTTTATGCACCTGATTCTATTCATTTGGGGACTTATATGGACTTTATTTTGACTTTGTTTTATAATTAGCACTGCATTTTTTCATTTTACATCGTAACATTGCCTTCATATGTACAAGCTGCTTTTACTTTGTTTTATTATATTTCTTTGTGGTTTAATATCTGAGTGCAAGTGTTGTTGTAAAACAGCGCTGCTGCCTACTAGTAAGAATAACATTTCACAGCTCCAGGCCACAGACGATCATTCATGCTGTTGTCACCGCAGGGAAAATCGCTGCATCTGGCAGTCTGTGCCTTGCAGATATATATCTGCATAATCATGCAACTCATTTTGCAGGTCACAGCTTGCGCAAGTCATACAAGTCTTGCTGTATCCACATACAGAGCATAAGTAAGCAGCAGGCAAGGCAGCAGTATAGAGTGACAGAAATCAAAGCACAAGTGTATATCTGGTAGAGATGAAAAAAACACACCTTCCAGCTTACTAGAATTTGTCCAAATAGATGATCATATAGTATTCCCTTATGTTCACAAAAACATCTCCATATTTTCCTGGCATAATCGCTTAAATTTGTGTATGTAGAATCTATAAGTGATGAGAATGTGATTAACCCCATTCTGTTGCAACAGTCCTACAACATAACTTAAGGATAAATGCCTGCATTGGTGGGATTACCACTACCTGTTTGGCAAAGCACATTGCCAGTTCTAACAATGGAAAAAGAATGGTGGAATGGATCCATCAAGCCTATGCAAACAGAATCCATGGATAGTCATCAACAATATAGATTGTCACCTAATGCATTTTCATCCCTAAGACTGGACGACAGGTAAACATGCCCCACAACTTTGTCACTCCAGTTTTGGACAGCACATTACATACATTGCTCAACGCCCATTAATGAAGTCCTGCACCAGGTATGAAACTCATTCGGTGATGTGAGTGTGTGATAGCCTGTAGCGTTCATGGTGGAGTTTTTCACTATCTACAGATTCTGTTTGCCAGTCCCAAGGGTAAACACCACACTATATGTATGAAGTAAATGCCCAGATGCTCACCCACAAAGAAATCCATACAAATCTAAAACTGGTATAGAGGAGCTCACAGGTCTTGCGGCAGAGATCAATAAAAGCAACAGCATTTTGTCAATGTTTCAAGCTCAGTCCATCTTTCTCAAGGCACAGATAGATTCAGTGTAACAGGTTTCATTGATCCATTCCACCATTCTTTTTTCCATCATCTGAAAACATTTAGGTAGGTGCTTTGCCAAATAGGTAGCAGTAATATCTGCCACTGCAGGCATTTATATTACAATATGTACGACTGTGGCAACAGAGTGTGAATGATCACATACTCAAAATCTTCATATTCCATATACACGAGTTAAGTGGAACTTTATCCATAACAACTTGATAAAAAAAATAATGCCCTTACCATTCCTTATCTTGGAATATTGTTGACAAACAAAACCTCTGACCTAAGAACTCTCAATTATACTAAATTCATTCCAAAAATTCAAACCCACCTTAATCAAATGGCTAAGCATGAACTATCCTGATCTGGCAGACCGACCGCCTTTGAAATGTTCATATTGCCACAGATTTTATATCTATTTAGATCAATTCCAATCCCAATTAAATCTTCATATCTAACAAAACTACAATCTATGCTTAAAAAATACATCTGGGGAAATATGAGACCTAAATGCTCACATAATATATTTAATCAAACACAAAAAAATAGGAGGAATGGGATTTGTTGACATTCGGGATTATCACAAAGCATCATTATTAGACCAACTCAAACATTGGTTTATAGTAGAAGATGATACAAAATGGGGTGACGGTGAAAAAACTCTATCCTCTACGACAGATTTAAGCGCCATACTACTAGTGAGCTTGTGGCAAAGGATTCCCACTAGTAAAACCACACCAACTGTACGAGCCTCAATTGAAGCCTGGAAATCCTTAAGCTCCGTGTCTATAGATCCTCTCTGAATAAGTCCTCTTCATATACCTATAACAGCCTTAGAAGTCTTAATGCCTAGCATAGATATCTCGAATTGGAAACATAATGGCATACGCACAATACAAGAGATTTGTGTTAAAAACAACATAATGTTGAATTCCTTATGAAAGAATTTTATCTCCTCCCTTCTGAAAAATCAACCAATACACACATCAGTCGTTGCCTATCGAAACATCCAGTAAAAACAATATATATACCTAAAGTATCATTAAAGTTCTATAGCTCCACTACTCCTAAATCAGGTGGTATAACCCTATTTTATAACCTTCTACAATGTAAATCAGAATTTAATAAGACTACTCAGTTAATCAAGTGGGAAAAAGACTTAGAGACTGAAATCTCTAATGAGCAGTGGGAATGTGCATTCAGGAGTGTGTTTTCAGCTACTAGATGGATTAACCCTTGGGAGCTAACGCACAAAATTTTCACAAGACGTTATCTAACTCTTTACCAAATGGCCAAATTCTCAGAACAACATAGTCCTCAATCCTGGAGAAACTGCGGTCAGATTGGTACTCTATTACATAAATTATGGACATGTAAAAATATTAGAAGCTATTGGTATAAAGTTTTCCACATGATATTGCTTTTGCTGTATCGTATCTGTTTTGTTTGGTTTTTTTTTGTGTTTTTTTTTCCCTCATCCCCTACATCTCTTCCAACATTCTGCTACATCTTTGTTTCAGTACTGCTTAGACCTGAAGAAGGGGACATTCCCTGAAAGCTTGTCCTCCAAAATTGTATGTTAGTGCAAATAAAAAAAAAGTATCACAGACAGTACTCAATTGTTCCTGCCACATGATATTGGAGATTACTGGGAAATTAAAACAACCAAATCCTACCCTAGCCATTCTGAATATATATATAGATACATATCCAATCCATTATCGACTTTTAGTGACACACATTCTTCTAGCATCAAGACTTACCATTACTAGACACTGGAAAAAAGACTTGGCCCCTTCTCTAAAAGAACTCATTGAGCTAGTGCAGACCCACTTCATCTATGAGAAATCTTTAGCTTACCTAAACAATAGAATTACCAAATGTGAGAAAGCTTGGAACCCCTGGTCTGACTGGTTCAGAACTGTAACCTAAGATTTTATTATGTTTAACCTTTTCTTGGATACTCTAAAATGATTATTTTGTGGAACTAGTAGGATTGTTAGGAATTATTCAATATTTCCTTTTTTCTCTTTGTTAAACTTTACCGCACCTATACTGTGTTATAGTGTAGCTTTTCACTGTCCTATTTTTGTTGTAACTATATTTGTAACACAAAAAAAAAACGTATTATGGGAAAAAAAATGTCCTTTTAGCAAGGAACTTACATTCCAAAATATTTATTATGCTACCAAAATTAGTGTGTGCCTCTGGCATTGCTGTTACTTCTTGCTGGAAGTTGCCATTTTGCTGAAGCCCAGAGCCCCTGAACAACAGTAAATCATAAAGTGGAAGTGGATTTCATCGAGTTAACGGTTTAAAAAAACAGTAACATTCCTGGAATGCTGGGATTGCTAACTGTTGCATTGCTTGTGTCTTCAACCAAACTGTCAAACCATCAAATGGCTGGTGGTGTCATAACTGATCACAAGTGCAGCACCATGGTAGCTGCAGATCAAGTAGAAGTAGCTTCCATGGCTGTAAAGGATAGGAGGGTTTAATTCTGCTTTAAGACTGGCAGCAGATTGGCCTCTACAAATTCAGTAGTACCTAAAAAAATATAGAGCAACTGAGCAAGTGCAGAGCAGGGTGAGACAGACAGGATTTTAAACAGCATAGGCACTTATTTTTAGGGCCAGTTCATACTGCATGTGTTTCGGTTGCTTTTTTTTCTGCATCCAAAATGCACAGAAAGTAGGGTATATGATTAGCAATGTCATAGTTCACATCAGTGCCTCAGTTTCAGAAAAAAAAGGTAGAACAGGCTGCATTTTTCCTGCACAGAACTGAGCTTCTCACGCATGCGAAGTGGGCACCCGGCTGTGAAGCCACAAGCTGTCATAGTCGGGTGCCCACACTGAAGATGCTGGTGGCAGAGATGACAGCCGGTGAAACCTGCTGTGGTGAGGACACCTCTGGATCAAGGGACGGGTAAGAGTCTGTTTTTTTAAAAGTCAGCAGCTACAGTTTTTGTAGCTGCTGACTTTTACTAGTTTAAATTTTGACTGGAGCTCTGCTTTAAATTGTTACTAAACCCACAACAGTAAAATCAGTCTGTATATGCAGCAAAGCATGCTGGTTATACTCACTGAGGAACCTAAGGGGTTAATCCTCTGCATTGTGTAAAAACACTGTTTGATCCTGACTTCACTGATCCTCCCCTTCTTCCAGTGTCCCCTCTTATCTTGTGGAGTCACTCTGCACATGCTCAGTTTAGTATGTATTGCTGAAGAGGTTTTTTTTTTTCTTGGGAGAGTGCATGTGATCAGCATAGGGCCAATCAGCACTGTCCAGACAGAGGTCAGGGGGTCCTGCATCTTCCTACAGTGCAACCAGTGCTTCGCCGGACACTGATAAAAGTCACAAGACTGCTCTAACTGTGGATGAGAAAAGGTATTTAGCAGTTTATATTTACTAAAATAATTGCACTTCCATGTTCTGTGTACTGTAGGTGACCAGATATAGTGAATGCAGGGTCCTGGGTTTAGTAACATTTTAAGCTTTGTTTCTGGATAAAGCAAGGATTATAAATGTGACCTACAATATTGGAGTTTAAGTGCAATTATAGCATGATTTAGGAGCTGTGCTGAATGTCACTTGCTTTACCATCTGCAACCTCATAACTACTATCAAAGACTGTGCTTGCACATTACAATAACCATAAATATAATGAAACATGGTGGAATGTACATATGGATAAAATACTACTCGACCACTATATTAACAATGGTAAGCCCATGTAAACAAACTTCTTTGTTAACTTTGGCATCTGAGTGTGGGACAGAGCAACATATCCAATAAATACAGTAAGAACTAGATAAAAGAATACAGGAGTACACACTGGTGCTAAGTACAAAATTCTAGAATTTTCATTGTTTGGCATTTTTATGACCTAGCAAATGTTTTTGAACTTTTTTTCAGTAATTCACCATTTTTCAACCAAGGAGCGCCGCGTACGAGCTATTAAAGAGATGGCTCGAATTCTGAGAGTTGGTGGACGAATGATGATCTATGTATGGGCAATGGAACAGAAAAGAAGGAAATTTGAGAAGCAAGACTTGCTTATACCATGGAATAGGGAGCCACAAAAGGTTTCAGAGAAAAGAAAGGACCTGACTGAACCAGATTTCAAGAACCTGCCACTGATCAATCCTTTGAGTAGGGTTCACAGCAATATGCTTTCAAAGATTAGGACTAAACATTCTTCATTTGTTAATAGGATACCTTTAACACTTAAAAATGGCCTCCATTCATCAAGATGTTTAACACGGTCACTAGAATCAGGGCTGTATATAAGTAGTATGTATGTAAGCAGTGATCAGAAGCATGAAAGCATTCTACGTAGACTGTATGACTACTGCACTGAATTAGGAAAATCCACAAATGCGTATCTACCCAGACTGTCCAAACCTGCTCGTTTTGTAAAACAAATTGGTGACCTTCTACCAAAATACATACAAGACCTGGAAAAAAATACTAACAAAGTCACAGAGTTATTTAACTTTCCACTTGCTAACAAAAGTTATTGCACATCATCTAATGTAGAACTTGGTGGAGAAATAATCAAAGACCTTGAAAATGTTCCATTACCAGATCTGAAATCTAGTTGCAGTGGACCAATTGATCTCAAGCGATGTTCTAACTCTGACATTAAATGTAGGAAAGATCAGCAGATCCCGCCAATTGACAATACAGACTGTCTTCGATATTATCACATATTTAAACAGAATGAACTTGCTGATCTCATAGAACAATGTATTCCTGAACTCCTTGTTGTGAGCACATTTTATGACCATTCAAACTGGTGCGTCATTGTTGAAAAGAACCCACTATGGAAAATGTTAAGTCCCCATAACTGGTAAAATGTTTAATCTGTTCTATACAGCAAATTGTTATTGCATGCAGTTGTGGGTCAGTTATCATGCTTATCAAAAAATACTTCCTATTTAAGTATTTTTTATTTGTATTTTAGTAGGTTTTTTTTCTTAAACATAATTTTGTATTAGCAGAATGTAACAGCTGTAAAAAAAACCCTCAAATGTTTATCATATTTTAAATATATTTTATATGGTAAATTGTTGTATAAATGTTATTCTTCCTTTTAGGTTTTGCAATAGGCAAGACATAAAAGTAAAAAAGTGAACCTGTCTGGAGGAAAAGGTGCAGTCAACGTGTCATTAAACCCATGTTATTAAAAAACCGTCAGTACAGCTGTATTACATGCTGATTGACCATACTCACTCAGCCACTATGGGATTTATTTTCTGTATTCTGCATAAAACCTGGTTGATCCTGTTGTTCACTGTCCTTCTCTCCTTGTCTGTGTTCCCACTGCAGTCTTAGATTGTGTAGACCAGCCAGATTCCACATCTACTGAGCATGCTCCAGTTTCATTTCCCTTCTAAGCTGGTCATTTACACCTTTGTTTTATCTATGCAGCCCACATGACTATAGAGTCCCACTTGTGGGCATATGCACTCTGAATAAATGACAGTCCCCTCTCTCCTCCATGCCTACTAAACTGCTCTCCACCGTGGGCGCAGGATACTACACGTTGACTAATGGAGGCTTAAGCTACTTGTAATTCTAAGCATATACAAATAGTCGCAGGCTGGAGGGGCGTGAAATAGGCTGTGTCAGGCAAAACCTCCCCATAGAAAGCCCAAACCAAAATACACAAAATCTGAGATAAAATACATATTTGTATGATGATTTAAAACATTTTGTGGATAGTAATTATGTATTTTCCTCTGTATTTCTAAGGCTGTTATTTTATTTTTATTTAACATGTAACTGGCAGCAGAGGGCTAAAAGCTCCTCCCACTGATATTTTCCTGCAGATGGGTCGGGAAAGAGCTGTATATCAATTATGAAAAAAGATATTTAGATTTTTTTTTCAGTTAAATCATCCATATACATAAAGAGAAGGGATAATGTAAAAAAAAAAACAGCGTGTGCTTAGTATCACTTTAAAGCGGAGCTCCACCCAAAAGGGGAAGCTCCGCTTGTATGCCTCCTCCCCCCTCCACTGCCATATTTGGCACCTTTGGGGGGTGGGAGTGCAGCCCCCCTCCTACCCCCCACAGGTCCCAGGAGATTGCGAGACCAATTTCTAGGTATGGAAAAATGTCACCAGCACACCAAGGATCATCAATATGGGTGCAAAGATTTTAATGAACGATCACATACAGTCAGGTCCATAAATATTGGGAGATCGACACAATTCTAACATTTTTGGCTCTATACACCACCACAATGGATTTGAAATGAAACAAACAAGCTGTGCTTTAACTGCAGACTGTCAGCTTTAATTTGAGGGTATTTACATCCAAATCAGGTGAACGGTGTAGGAATTACAACAGTTTGCATATGTGCCTCCCACTTGTTAAGGGACCAAAAGTAATGGGACAGAATAACAATCATAAATCAAACTTTCACTTTTTAATACTTGGTTGCAAATCCTTTGCAGTCAATTACAGCCTGAAGTCTGGTACGCATAGACATCACCAGACGCTGGGTTTCATCCCTGGTGATGCTCTGCCAGGCCTCTACTGCAACTGTCTTCAGTTCCTGCTTGTTCTTGGGGCATTTTCCCTTCAGTTTTGTCTTCAGCAAGTGAAATGCATGCTCAATCAGATTCAGGTCAGATGATTGACTTGGCCATTGCATAACATTCCACTTCTTTCCCCTAAAAAACTCTTTGGTTGCTTTTGCAGTATGCTTTGGGTCATTGTCCATCTGCACTGTGAAGCGGCGTCCAATGAGTTCTGAAGCATTTGGCTGAATATGAGCAGACAATATTGCCCGAAACACTTCAGAATTCATCCTGCTGCTTTTGTCAGCAGTCACATCATCAATAAATACAAGAGAACCTGTCAGGGACTGCGGGTCTCGCCGAGGCGCACAGGTCTGCGCATGCGCAGATTGCCTAGGCACACCAATGTGCAGGCACTAGGACCTGAGTGTCCGCGGCGGCAATTGCTGCCGTGCATGCGCATTCGCGCACCTGGCACCAATGACGGTGCAGGGCGCACTATTTAAACTGGCTAGGCGGTGATCACGTTGCCGCAAGGTCTAGTTCCTGTGTTTTCTGAAGTGCCTACCTGCCTCCACCGTTACCGACCCGGCTAGTCTGACCACGCTCACTCCTGACTGTCATCCATCCATCCATCCCGCTCGGGACCTGGACCTGTCAGCCTCTTCACATCAGGCTCACCCCTGGCACATACCCTCAGCGAGACTCCTCTACCACATTTGGGTGCACTTAGGGGCCGTGACCTGGTTTCAGTCCTGCACCAAGTCCATCCCCACCATCAGGGGATTTGGTGAAAAGGCAGACTGGGACTTAGACGCCGCGTCCTGGGGAATCCCGTTCTGTGGATCACTAGAGATCCGCCGGGCGGTGTCTGACAGTACCTTGGGGCCATGACTGAGCCCGGAAGAGGAACTTCCCTTCTGGATGACATATGTCGACATCTGGCGACCCTTACAGAAGGGGTTAGGGCCCTACAGGAGGGTTATACAGAATTGGGTGACCGCATACAGACCTTAGCCACACCTACCAGGCAGTCTGGGGAACCCTCTGGGGAGACACTGGTCTCGATACCCGCACCAGAACCCCGTGTTCCCACACCGTAACGTTTTAACGGAAATCTAAGTAGATTCAGGACTTTTTGTAATTCCTGTCAGCTATACTTCGACCTCCAGCCTCGAACATTTTCTTCAGAATCCGTGAGGGTCGGATTTATCATTTCCTTATTACAGGATGAAACCCAAAACTGGGCCCACCGACTACTGGAGACTCGAGACCCTCAGAGATGGTAACGACATTTTTTAAAGCAATGGCGCTCTTGTACAATGACCCACAGCAGGCAGTGACGGCCAAGATGGCCCTACATACACCGAGGCAAGGCCACCGAGCAGTGGAGGACTATGCAGTCGAATTCAGGCATTGGGGTAGTGACACTCAATGGAATGAGGCGGCCCTGCATTACCGCATGGGATTAGCTGAAACATTGAAGGATGAGCTGGCCCGAGTAGACATACCTGATACTCAGGAGGGCCTGATAACCTTATCTATTCAGATTGACCGCTGGTTGCGGGAACGCAGGCAGGAAAGGTCCAACCAAGGTCAGAGA
The DNA here is from genome assembly GCF_062004578.1 of Staurois parvus. Lineage (NCBI taxonomy): Eukaryota > Metazoa > Chordata > Amphibia > Anura > Ranidae > Staurois > Staurois parvus. The sequence goes on from NW_028318340.1 coordinate 6,498,097, forward strand.
CCAACCTGGATACCTCCCCATGCTTCAGTCCAGCCTAAGTCTCTGTGGGTCAACCGGATTCAGGAGTCCACGGATACATCGGGACTCAGGTTATCGGGAAGGATGCAGCCTTCACTTACACTTGAGGAACATCAGAGGCGTCAGGTAAACCATCTTCGCCTCTATTGCGGGGAAGCAGGCCATGTGGTACGTACCTGTCCAGCCAAGATGGGTAAGTGTTCTGCTTTTTTCTCTATGGTCACTTCTAAAAGTGGGAGCAACACCAGTTATCTAGCAGTACCTATCTCACTTCAGCTGCCTGGGAAAACTGTGGTAACCACGGCAATCGTGGACTTGGGAGCATACAGCTGCTTTATAGATTTGGACTTTGCAGCTCAGCAGCAGATCCCCTTACAGTCGAAGGAGATGGGGTTGAATATTTTCTTAGCTGACGGGTCCCGTATCACGTCAGGGGTGGTGGACCGTGAAACCCCACCTATCCGCACTACAGTGGCAACCCATCATCAGGAATTCCTCCACCTGGATGCCATTGTATCCCCTCTATTCCCAGTCATCCTGGGGCTCCCTTGGCTACGAGCCCATGATCCACAGGTTGATTGGAAGACGGGAGCAATTCACTTCCAGTCACCCTATTGCCAGCAGCATTTCTCCCTGGGACGCCCCCAGCTCCGCACGCCTTGTTATGTTTGGATGCAGATGCAGGACTGGCTCAAGTTATTCCTTCGGCCTACCATAGCTACTTGGACGTGTTTAGCAAGCGGGGGGGCAGATGTTCTGCCCCCGCACCGAGGGTTGGAAATACCATTTGGGCAGATATTTCCTTTGTCTGAGCGGGAGTTAGGGGTACTAAAGGAGTACATAGACGAGAACCTTCACATCACCAGCCGGGGCTGGCATTTTCTTTGTGGAGAAGAAAGACAAATCCCTACGACCCTGCGTAGATTACCGTGATTTAAATAAAGTAACTGTCAAGAATTGTTACCCACTGCCTCTGGTCTCTGAACTTTTTCAAAGGTTGAAGTCAGCTTCTGTCTTCACTAAGCTGGATTTGAGGGGTGCATATAACCTAGTCCGTATCAGAGAGGGGGATGAATGGAAGACAGCATTCCGTACAAGATTCGGACATTTTGAATACTTGGTAATGCCCTTCGGCCTATGCAATGCACCTGCCACCTTCCAGCACTTCATAAACAACGTGTTCAGGGACTATTTGGACATCTTTGTTGTCGTCTACCTGGACGATATCCTGATCTTTTCCCCGTCATTAGAGGTCACATGAGGTGTGTGTTGGAACGGCTCCGCATCTCTTTTTTGGGACTGACCATCTCCACCACGGGAATAGCCATGGATCCCCAGAAAGTCTCGGCTATCTTAGATTGGCCAGTGCCCACTGATAAAAAGGCAGTCCAACGCTTCATTGGCTTTGCAAACTTTTATAGGAAGTTTTATCAAAAACTTTTCAGGCCTAGTGTCCCCTATCACCCAGTTGATCAGACGGAGGGTCTGCTTCCAATGGACACCCGAAGCGCAGGAAGCATTTGCAGCTTTAAAGAAGTTGTTCACTGAAGCCCCTATTCTGAGCCATCCTGACCCGTCCTTACCCTACATCTTGGAGGTAGATGCGTCGGAGAACGCAGTGGGGGCGATTCTGTCTCAAAGGAAGGGCACTAAGGAGCTCATGCACCCGGTGGCCTTCTTCTCTAGGAAACTGACTACTGCAGAAAGGAATTACGGTATGGGGATCGGGAGCTTCTGGCGATCAAGGTAGCACTAGAGGAGTGGAGTTACCTATTAGAGGGAGCTGTACACCCAATATTAATTTTCACAGATCACAAAAATCTAGAGTATTTGAAGACAGCAAAGCGCCTAAGACCCCGTCAAGCCAGGTGGGCACTTTTCTTTTCCCGGTTCACATTTCATATTACCTATAGGCCAGGGTCAAAGAATACTAAGCCCGATGCGCTCTCCCTCATGTTCAGTGACCCTGAGGAGATTCCCAAACCGGATACCATCCTGTCCTTGGGAAATTTTCTGGTCCTCCAATCAGAGCTCTGTTCTAGACTGCAGACCGCATCCGTAGTAATGCCAGGTCCACCCGGTGTCCCCTTACTGAATAGGGAGGGGCTTCTGTGGAAAGAGGATCGGATTGTGGTTACTGAGGAAGCCCGTACTTTGGTACTAGGATATTGCCATGACCACCCGTTAGCAGGGCACTTTGGAGTATGTAAGACCCTGGAGCTTTTGCAGCGTACATTCTGGTGGCCCAATATGGCCAAGGATTGCGAATTATATGTTAAGACCTGTACCATTTGCCAGAGGAATAAACCTACTAGGAACAAGGCCTAAGGGCCTATTACGCCCATTACCAATACCTGACAGACCATGGAGAATGATCTCCATCGACTTTGTTGTGGAACTTCCACCCTCCCAGGACCACACAGCGATCTTTGTGATCGTAGACCGCTTTTCCAAAATGGCCCATTTTGTACCTTTGAAAGATACACCTACCACCCTTGAGACAGCACGGGTTTTTCATCAAGGAAGTGGTGAGACTCCACGGGATTCCTAAGGATATCGTGTCAGACAGGGGGGTTCAATTCATGTCCAGATTCTGGAAGGCTCTATGTGAAACACTTGGGATTAAGCTGTCATTCTCCTCTGCATATCACCCACAAACCAATGGCCAGACGGAGCGAACGAATCAGACTCTGGAGCAGTACCTCAGGTGCTGCACCATCTTTCTCCAAGATGACTGGTTGACCCTCCTGCCACTGGCGGAGTTCGTGTATAACAACGCAAGTCATTCTGCTACCAAGTAGTCCCCCTTTATTGCGAATTATGGATTCCACCCCATATTCTTACTGGATCTGATTCCGGAAGTCATGGTCCAGGCCACGCAGGACATGTTAAATTTTTTATCCTCTAATAGCATGGTGCTGCAAGAAGCGATGGCAAAGGCCCAGGAGGACAATAAGAGGGCTTTTGATAGGAAGAGAAGGGGAGAATTAAGCTTGCACCCAGGGAACCAGGTCTGGTTAGCCACAACAAATCTAAAAATGTCCTGTCCGTCAAAGAAACTGGCACTTAAGTTCCTGGGTCCGTTTCGGGTAAAACGTAAGGTCAATGAGATGGCGTACGAGCTCACACTCCCCGAATCTTTTAGGATCCATCCGGTCTTCCACGTGTCGCTATTAAAACTGGCGACACCAGACCCCTTTCCGGATCGGAGGTCTAAACCTCCGGAGGCAGTAAACATCGACGGAGAAGAGGAGTTTGAAGTAGAGGCAATGCTAGATTGTAGGAAAAGGAGAGGCCAAACTCAATTCTTGGTTAAATGGATACGGGGCAGAGGAAAATTCATGGGAGCCGTCCAAAATGTTCACGCCCCAAGACTTGTTTGGGATTCTTTCGGAACCAGCCGTCTAAGAGGGGTCAGTTGGGCATCCGGAGGCTTCCCGTAGGGGGGGGCCATGTCAGGGACTGTGGGTCTCGCCACGGCACACAGGTCTGCGCATGCGCAGATTGCCTAGGCGCACCAATGTGCAGGGCGCACTATTTAACCTGGCTAGGCGGTGATCACGTTGCCACAAGGTCTAGTTCCTGTACCTGTGTTTCTGAAGTGCGTTTTCCTGTTGCTGATCCTGCTTGTCCAGATTCGTGTTGACCTTCTCCTGCTCTGACCCCCGGCTCGTCCCTGACTATTCCTCTGCCTGTCGTTACTATTGGACCTCCCGTTGCTGAACCTTGGCTCGTGACCCGGCTACTCTCTGTCTCCTGCTTGGTACCTACCTGCCTCCACCGTTACTGACCCGGCTAGTCTGACCACGCTCACTCCTGACTGTCATCCATCCATCCCGCTCGGGACTTGGACCTGTCAGCCTATTTCACATCAGGCTCACCCCTGGCACATACCCTCAGCGGGACTCCTCTACCACAGTTGGGTGCACTCGGGCCGCGACCTGGTTTCAGTCTTGCACCAAGTCCATCCCCACCATCAGAGGCTCTGGTGAAAAGGCAGACTGGGACTTAGACTCCGTGTCCTGGGGAATCCCGTCCTGTGGATCACTAGAGATCCCGCCAGGCGGTGTCTGACAGAACCAGTTCCATTGGCAGCCATACATGCCCACGCCATGACACTACCACCACCATGCTTCACTGATGAGGTGGTATGCTTCGGATTAGAGATGAGCGAATCGAACATGGCGAAGTGGAATTCGTTTCGAATATTGGGAAATATTTGATTCGCGCCGAATCCGAAAATTAGCCAACTTCGGATGCACGAATCGAATTTTCCCAAAAATGGCGGCGACATGTGTGGCAACGGAGCGGGGATCTCTGGGAAGGCGCGCTGACCCATAATGCATTCATTCATGACATGTGATCGCATTAGCCAATCAGCAGCCAGCCAGCCAGCACTGTGTAATGGTGGAGCTATAAATTGCGGCCATCTTACAATTCTCCATTAGCCTCCGGTCATTCAAGAGAGACAGACCTGTCTGTATTAGGGACAGAGTTAGGGCCAGAGAGACTTTAGGGCCACAGAATCGTTACTTAGGGACACAGAATCGTTACTTAGGGACACAGAATCGTTACTCAGGGACACAGAATTGTTACTCAGGGACACAGAATTGTTACTCAGGGACAGACACAGAATTGTTACTGAGGGACACAGAATTGTTACTGAGGGACACAGAATTGTTACTCAGGGACACAGAATTGTTACTCAGGGACAGACACAGAATTGTTACTCAGGGACAGACACAGAATTGTTACTGAGGGACACAGAATTGTTACTGAGGGACACAGAATTGTTACTCAGGGACACAGAATTGTTACTCAGGGACAGACACAGAATTGTTACTCAGGGACACAGAATTGTTACTGAGGGACACAGAATTGTTACTCAGGGACACAGAATTGTTACTCAGGGACAGACACAGAATTTTTACTGAGGGACACAGAATTGTTACTGAGGGACACAGAATTGTTACTCGGGGACACAGAATTGTTACTCAGGGACAGACACAGAATTGTTACTCAGGGACACAGAATCGTTACTCAGGGACACAGAATCGTTACTGAGGGACACAGAATTGTTACTCAGGGACAGACACAGAATTGTTACTCAGGGACACAGAATTGTTACTCGGGGACACAGAATTGTTACTGAGGGACACAGAATTGTTACTGAGGGACACAGAATTGTTACTCAGGGACACAGAATTGTTACTCAGGGACAGACACAGAATTGTTACTCAGGGACACAGAATTGTTACTCAAGGACACAGAATTGTTACTCAGGGACAGACACAGAATTGTTATTCAGGGACACAGAATCGTTACTGAGGGACACAGAATTGTTACTGAGGGACACAGAATCGTTACTGAGGGACACAGAATCGTTGAATTAAAGAGTATGTCAGACAACACGCAGAGGAGTGGCAGAGGGGGCAATGTTTCAGGAGCGAGCAGACGTGGCAGCAGAGGAAGGGGTCGAGGCAGCACTAGTCGCAGCCAGAGGCCAGTGCTCCCGGTGTCATCCAGCGGTCGTGTCTCCACCGACAACCCTGCCGTCATCGATTGGTTGGCTCGGTCGTCTTCCTCTTCCCAGGTCACCTCTGACACCTACAGCCAACGGTCGGTGGGTACGTCAGACACAACCGTTAGTTGGCATGGCCCGGGAGCAAGCCCACTGAAATCACGTGTCCTCTACCTGCCCCTGTCCTTTGGTGTTCCCTCACCAAGCGAAGTATCGCATGCTGTGGGCTCAGCCCCACTGCACAGTGAGGAAGAGCTAACAGAGGGCGGTCAGGAACGGGGGGGGAGACATCCGCCTCTTCAGCAGCCAGGCGAAGAAGTACTGGCGAGGAGAGTGGCTCGGTAGCCGGTCTAGAGACAGGTCTGTCTCCTGACCCACACGCAGCCGAGGGGGCTAGTAGTGAGGCGGAGACCCTAATTGATGATGATGAGGCTGATCGCACTTGGCAGCCTCGTCGTCATCTGCCAGGCCTGTAATCTGCCATGGGCCCCCGTACCGACTCCTCATGCTGCTGCCAGGCCCGTAATCTGTCATGGGCCCCTGTACCGCCTCCTCATGCTGCTGCCAGGTCCAGAGTGTGTCATGGGTCCCTGTACGGCCTCCCATTGCTGCTGTCTCCATCGCCACACTCTGCCATGTGCCACTTTCAGGTCTCCTCACACTGCTGGTGGGTTCCATTTTGTCACAGGGTGCTGGCAGATTACGGGCCTCCCATTGCTGCTGCCAGGCCCGTAATCTGTCATGGGCCCCTGTACCGCCTCCTCATGCTGCTGCCAGGTCCAGAGTGTCTCATGGGTCCCTGTACGGCCTCCCATTGCTGCTGTCTCCATCGCCACACTCTGGCATATGCCACTTTCAGGTCTCCTCACACTGCTGGTGGGTTCCATTTTGTCATAGGGTGCTGGCAGATTACGGGCCTCCCATTGCTGCTGCCAGGCCCGTAATCTGCCATGGGCCCCCGTACCACCTCCTCATGCTGCTGCCAGGTCCAGAGTGTCTCATGGGTCCCTGTACGGCCTCCCATTGCTGCTGTCTCCATCGCCACACTCTGCCATGTGCCACTTTCAGGTCTCCTCACACTGCTGGTGGGTTCCATTTTGTCATAGGGTGCTGGCAGATTACGGGCCTCCCATTGCTGCTGCCAGGCCCGTAATCTGCCATGGGCCCCCGTACCGCCTCCTCATGCTGCTGCCAGGTCCAGAGTGTCTCATGGGTCCCTGTACGGCCTCCCATTGCTGCTGTCTCCATCGCCACACTCTGCCATGTGCCACTTTCAGGTCTCCTCACACTGCTGGTGGGTTCCATTTTGTCATAGGGTGCTGTATGGCCTCCCATTGCTGCTGCCTCCACCGCCACACTGTGGCTCCACACTCTGGTTTTGGCCCCGTGACTGCCCAAATGAGTGAAGTGTGCGGTGATTCTAAGATCGAAATACTGACTGACAGTATTATTTCTCTTCCCCAGCAGACTCAAGGGCATTTAAATTAAAGGTACAGTGTTCTGCACTAATATAAAGGCTCTCTGAAGCCTAGAAACACCCTTTTTATAAGTTAAATTTGCAGCGAATATATTCGACTCGAATCAAATTTATTCCGCGAATTCGCCGAATCAGCCGAATCGAATTTTTGAATACTTCGCTCATCTCTACTTAGGATCATGAGCAGTTCCTTTCCTTCTCCATACTCTTCTCTTCCCATCACTCTGGTACAAGTTGATCTTGGTCTCATCTGTCCATAGGATGTTGTTCCAGAACTGGGAAGGCTTTTTTAGATGTCGTTTGGCAAACTCTAATCTGGCCTTCCGGTTTTTGAGGCTCACCAATGGTTTACATCTTGTGGTGAACCCTCTGTATTCACTCTGGTGAAGTCTTCTCTTGATTGTTGACTTTGACACACATACACCTACCTCCTGGAGAGTGTTCTTGATCTGGCCAACTGTTGTGAAGGGTGTTTTCTTCACCAGGGAAAGAATTCTTCGGTCATCCACCACAGTTGTTTTCCGTGGTCTTCCGGGTCTTTTGGTGTTGCTGAGCTCACCGGTGCGTTCCTTCTTTTTAAGAATGTTCCAAACAGTTGTTTTGGCCACGCCTAATGTTTTTGCTATCTCTCTGATGGGTTTGTTTTGTTTTTTCAGCCTAATGATGGCTTGCTTCACTGATAGTGACAGCTCTTTGGATCTCATCTTGAGAGTTGACAGCAACAGATTCCAAATGCAAATAGCACACTTGAAATGAACTCTGGACCTTTTATCTGCTCATTGTAATTGGGATAATGAGGGAATAACACACACCTGGCCATGGAACAGCTGAGAAGCCAATTGTCCCATTACTTTTGGTCCCTTAACAAGTGGGAGGCACATATGCAAACTGTTGTAATTCCTACACTGTTCACCTGATATGGATGTAAATACCCTCAAATTAAAGCTGACAGTCTGCAGTTAAAGCACATTTTGTTTGTTTAATTTCAAATCCATTGTGGTGGTGTATAGAGCCAAAAATGTTAGAATTGTGTCGATGTCCCAATATTTATGGACCTGACTGTAGTTACAGTTAAACAAACATTTTGTTTGTTTAATTTCAAATCCATTGTGGTGGTGTATAGAGCCAAAAATGTTAGAATTGTGTCGATGTCCCAATATTTATGGACCTGACTGTAGTTACAGCAAGGCAGCGTTTCGGAGTATCGCAGGACCCTTTCATCAGGCATGTGATCGTCACATGCCTGATGAAGGGGTCCTGCGAGACTCCGAAACGTTGCCTTGCTGTAACTATGTGATTGTTCATTAAAACCTTTTGGACCCATATTGGTGAGCCTTGGTGTGCTGGTGACATTTTTCCTTGCTGATTTTGTTCGGTTCCAGCCGACGGTCGCTGCAGCACCCACTTATACACACAGCCATTTTTAACGCAGGAACATGTGCGTTTGGACTATACACTTTCAATTTCTAGGTACAGCGTGCTTGTGCAGTAGGAAACCAGCTCTGAATCCTCAAGGCTTCACTTCTGGTTTCCCTTCCTTGCAATCCAGGCGCCGGGAACCCAGAGGCTAGTGAAGAACTAGCCCGGGTGACAGCGCAGCTTTACCCCTGGACAGGTAAGTGTCCTTATATTAAAAGTCAGCAGCTCCAGTATTTTGTAGCTGTTGACTTTTAATTTTTTAGGGGGAGCCAGGAGCTCCTCTTTAAGGACACCCACTTCTCTCCTAGTGCAATATGTATGTCTTAAGCAGTTCATAGGTTATGCAATTTTCTTTCCTTCCACTCATGGTGGAAAGAAAGAGACAATTGATTCCCCCATCAACACAGTCACTGTTGATGGCAGAATCCCTCCCACAGCGCTATTGTGTTCTGCCAGAAGGGAGCCTTTCCTATTGGCAAAACACGGTGTGGCACTCATCCTTCAGGATATACCAGACAGGCTGGTTTGTGCCCACACATTGATCGAAATTTGGTCGGTGCCTGCTGAACTGGCCAAATTTCAATCCATGTAAGGCCAGCTTTACTGATCTATTGAAAAGTACCTACTTATACGGTGTGATGGGTATGGTAGGAGTACTTAAAGGATACCTAAACACCAGACTAATAATGCAATATATTGCAGCTTACCAGTTTTAAACCACTTCAGTACGAGACACTTTCACCCCCTCCCTGCCCAGGCCAATTTCTGAGTTTCCAGAGCTGTCACACTTTGCCAATTACTCAGTCATGCAATACTGAACCCAGATAGAATTTTAGATTTTCTTTTGGATAGATAGAGCTTCCTTTTGGTGGTATTTAATCACCACTGTTTTTTTTTTTTTTTTTTTGCTATATAAAATTAAAAAATACCACAAAATTTAAAAAACTGTTTTCTGTGCAAATTATTTTTTTTCATAAACTTAGGTCAAAATGTATTTTGCTACATTTCTTTGCCAAAAATAACCCAAATCAGTATATATTTAGTCTTTGTGAAAGTTATAGTGTCCAAAAACTGGCATATACAGGTATAGAAAAGAATCACCCCCCTTAAAATAATTACAGTTTGATATACAGCTGGATATAACACAAATTGTGTCTGTCTTCATTTCAGGCTGCAAAGCAACAAAATATGATTATTTTAAAGGGGGGGGGGGGTGATTATTTTCTATAGCCACTGTATATTTGAAAATTGATGTACTGAATAGTCAAAGTTCTTGAAGCCCTAAAATGCCACGACAGTACAAATACCCCCTAAATGACACCTTTCTAGAAAGTCCAAGGTAATATGTAAGATGCATGGTGAATTTTTCTAAGTTTTAATTGTTTGTAAAAAAAGTTTTGAAAATGAAGACAAAAAAAGTGTTTTTTTTTAGAATTATACACCAAAGCATATTTGCTATAATTTCCAAGTATGTGGATACCACATGTGATACTTTTTCACAGCCTAGATGCATAGAGGGGCCCATGAAGCACCATTGGTCTTTCAAGGAGCATACATTACACGTAAATTACACATCTAATTTCCTGACTACCCACAAAATTACCCCATTTTGGAAAGCAAACACTCCCAACGTATTTTCTGAAAATTTTATTTTTCGTCACAAGGTTTTGGGAAATGCAGGAAGCAAAATGAAAATGTACTTTTTTTTCCACAAAGTTCTTAATAAAATATTTAATACACACATCATGGGCTTACTTAGAATTACACACCAAAACGCATTTTGATACTCCTGAGTATTGCAATACCACACGTGTTAGTTTTTTTCACATTCTAGCCATATGCAGGGTCCAAAATCCAAGAAGCACCTTCAGATATTCTGGGGACATAAATTTGTGCATTTAATTTCCTGACTACCTATCACATTTTTGGAGGCCCTGGAGCACCAGGACAGTAGAAACACCCATACAATGACCACATTTTGAAGAGTAAACAACCCAAGACTTTTTGAAGAGGCATGATAAGTCTTTTGAAGATTTCATTATATCGCCACATGTTTTTGGAAAATGCTGAAAGAAAATGAAAATCAATTTTTACACAAAGTTGTCAATTTAATATTTCTCACACACAGCATGGGCATACTTAGCATTACACTCCAAAACACATTCTGCTACAGCCCCCCCCCCCCCCCCCTCAAGGATGGCGATGCCACATGAGGGAGACTTTTTCACTGCCTGGAGTGATTATGTGCCACATATTGTATCTTATATATCACACAAAACAACCAATTGTCGAAGTGTCAAAACCAATATATAGTTTAGTGTAGCGTGGTTTATAGCTATTACATAGTTAGTCTGGCTGAAAAAAGACAAAAGTCCATCCAGTTCAACCATATAAAAAAAACAAAAAAACGGATTATAATCCTACACCCACAGTTGATCCAGAAGAAGGCAAAAAATCAAAAAAGTTTGGTCCAATTTGCTCCTGCAGGGGAAAAAATTCCTTCCTGATCCCCCCCGAGAGGCAATCGGATATTCCCTGGACCAACTTTATTTATAAATGTTATATCCAGTTATATTCTGTGTATCTAGGAAATAATCCTTTTTTAACCTCTTCACGCTGGCCGCACGCAAATGTGCAGCCTCCCGGCATCTGTGCGGCCTAGAGGCCGAGCGGCCGCACATTTGCGCTCTATTAAAAAAGGACATATGTGCTGAGAGCGCGCGCCCTGTGTGCTCCCAGCACACATATCCGGTACTCACGGAAAGGTCGCAATCTCCTCTTTCAATCGGGACCTTTCCCGATCATGTGACTGCCGTGACGGCGTTTCACGGCGGTCAAAATTTGCCTAAACCCCCACCCCGCCTTCCGAAACTCTTCAAGGCCCGAGAGGCGCCGGTGTGAAGGGGTTAAAGGAATCCACTGAGCTGGCCAGAACCAACTCTTGAGGGATTCTATTCCACATTTCACAGTGCTTACTGTGAATAAACCTTTCCTTGTTTGGAGATTACATTTCTTTTCCTCCAGACGTAAAGAGTGCCCCCTTGTCCTCTGTGATGACCTCAGGGTGAATAACTCTACACCGAGTTCACTATATGAACCACTGATGTATTTATACATGTTGATCATATCCCCCCTTTAATCTCCTCTTCTCAAGAGAGAATACATTCAGTTCCTCTAAACTTTCATCATAGCTGATCTCCTCCATGACTCGTATCAGTTTAGTTGCCCTTCTCTGTACTTTCTCTAGTTCCCCAATGTTCTTTTTGTGAATTGGTGCCCAAAACTGAACTGCATATTCCAGATGAGGTATTACTAATGATTTGTACCGGGGTAATATGATATCTCTCTCTCTGGAGTCTATACCTCTTTTACTACAAGAGAGGATTTTGCTCGCTTTAGAAACCGCAGCTTGGCATTGCATGCCATTATTAAGCTTGTGACCTACTAGAACTCCCAGATCCTTCTCCATCATTGATTCCCCCAGCTGTACTCCCCCTAGTATGTAGTATGTCTGAATCCTATAAGTCATGCAAGCCTAGCTTATTGGTACATGGCTGCCCCCAAGAATGCCACGTCAACTAGCCTGGTGTATTGCAGGAATGTAGTCAGTGGGATATGTGATGGTACGCGGCGTCAGACCCCAGCCCTTCTCACCAACTTGTGACCGAAGGACCAGCCGATCTCGCACTGCGCTGTCACTCGCGTAACAATGCCACTCTCAGCTGCGCCCTGCACAAAGATTTTCCAGCTCACGGGACCACAATCTATGTGCCAGCAGCCTGAGAGCGATTGTTACTGGGTCAGGTTAATTATGCAATTAACCCTTCATACTGCCACCACCACCTTTTTACAGAGAAGGAGGAAATTCACAAATCTTAGCAGTAACAGTATGATATTAACATAAGCATCTGTAATACACACTATCACCACAGACAGATGTATTCAGAGGATTATTACATACAGTAGCACTCTTCAGAGACAGGGATTCTTTAGTTTGCGTTAAATGCTTTAGAGACAGTTCAACACTTTTCAGAAAATAGGATTTATTACTAAAAAGGTCAAAATGGTGCAATTAAAATATTTACAGAATAAGATAAAACAAATATATAAAGAGAGCAATAAAACAACAGAGAAATAAAAGAAAGAAGTTCAGAATGCAGAATACTTACAAAAGTCCTTGGTGTGAGCAGAATCCAATCGTCCGAACAAAGGCAGCGCTGGCTCTCAAGTCTCTTAAGTGGTTCCTGATGGATGTTAAAGGAGAGCTCATTATTCTCCAGGCTGTCGGTCTTTTTCTATCATCTCAAGGGGGTGTCTCCAGAGAACAAATGGCCAATCATCCCATTTGGGGATGGGTGTTAGGCGGTAACCAAGGTTATGACCAAATCCCTTACAAGTTCATACTAAGGTCAATAACCTTCAATAGGTACAGGTAGCATCTTAGCAGCTGGCAGATCAATATTTAGAATCATATTCCAAACGCACAGATACCAAACTTAAGCATATCTTTGCCACTCCGGATAAGAGACTGCTTTATATTCTTTTGTAGGTACTGATGTAGTCATGCAAGGTCTCGTTTGACTCACATTAAAATTACCTATCCTAATATATACTTCATATTAATGTGTCCAGTTCCTGCTGAAATGTATGAATTTGTATGAAAAATGACTCGTGGAATGTACGTTTTATGGCACGCTCTAGCTCTAATGGCCTAACAGGTCGTGACTGACTGAGTTATTGTTTTACGATCGGGCAGTGGAAAGTGATTTTTCAAAGAAGATCCCCTGGAACCAGACTAATTAGTGGTTTACAGCCATGGAGCTCATGTAGCTGTGTTTATCTAGGACAAGAGGCACTCCTGACCTCTGTTCACTTACAGACTCACATTCCATTCAAAAGGGAGGAGGGAGGACAGAAGAGACAACATGGCCGCGACATAACAAGATGGCTTGTCATGTACAGCGTCCATGCCTCTATTGCGCACAATCGTCACAGGATGTACAGATGGTTCATTTAAGGCAACAGGCAGAGACGTGATCAGCAAACAGGCAAAGGATCAGTCAAGGCAGCAGGCAGAAATGTGGTCAATTTACAGGCTAGGGTTGTTACAGTCAGCAGGCAGAGACAACACTGCATTGATGTTGTCGTGGTCTGGGACACTGTAACTGGTGTGGTGGTGGTCAGTGACACTGTAATTAGTGTGGCAGTGATTATGGACAATATGACTAATGTGATGGAGAATAGGGACACAGTAACTGGTGTAATGGTGTTAAGCAACACTTTAACTGGTGTGGCAGTGATGAGGGACACAGTAACTAACTGGTGTGAAGGTGATTAGGGACACTCTAAATGGGCTGTGGTGATTGTGGACACTGACTGGTGTGGCCTTGACTAGTGATACTGACTGGCAACACTGGTCTGGTGACTTTGTACTGCTGTGGCGGTGATCAGAGATAATGGCTGGTGGCACTGACACACAGTGATATCAGAGCAGGCTGCCAGTGTACATAATTGCCACCAATTGTAAAATAAATATATACAGTATATGTGTGTATGTGTCTTAACAGAGGAGCTACAATTGCTAGTTAATACATCCTGTGTGACTCACAGTACTGCTGCATCTGGGTGAAGGTTCATCTATATCTAGGTAACCAAGGAAGGTTCTGGGTGGATAGTATGAACCATGCATATGAGCAGTATGATTATGGATGCAGCACCACAGAAGACTGAATTCAAAGACACCCCGAAAATCAAAGTGAAAAAATCATGCAGCAGGCTAGTCCATTTTGCTGAAATTTCAGTTTAGCAACTCAGTATGGTACTCAGTAGTTTGTATGGCCCCCACGTGCTTGTATGCATGCCTGACAATGTTAGGGCATGCATCTAATGAGATGGTGTCCTGTGGTTTTTCCTCCCAGATCTGGACCAGGGCATCACTGAGCTCCTGGACAGTCTGAGGTGCAACCTGGCGGCGGCGGATGGACCAAAACATGATATCCCAGAGGTGTTCTATTGGATTTAGGTCAGGAAAGCATGAGGGCCATTCAATGGTATCAATTCCTTCATCCTCCAGGAACTGCCTGCATGCTCTCACCACATCAGGCCAGGTATTGTGGTGCACCAAGAGGAACCCAAAACCCACTGCACCAGCGCAAGGTCTGACAATGTGTCCAAGGATTTCATCCCAATACCTAATGGCAGCCAGGGTGCATTGTCTAGCCTGTAGAGGTCTATGCGTCCCTCCATGGACATGCCTCCCCAGGCCTACCACCAAAACGGTCATGCTGAGCGATGTTACAGGCAGCATAACATTCTCCACAGCTTCTCCAGACCCTTTCATGTTTGTCACGTGCTCAGGGTGAACCTGCTCTCATCTGTGAAAAACACAGGGTGCCAGTGGAAGACCTGCAAATTCTGGTGTTCAACGTCAAATGCCAATCAAGCTCTATGGTGCAAGGCAGTGAGCACAGGGCCCACTAGAGGATGTCGGGCTCTCCGGCCATCCTCATGAAGTTTGTTTCTGATTGGTCAGAGACATTCATAACAGTGACCTGCTGGAGGTCAGTTTGTAGGGCTCTGGCAGTGCTCATCCTGTTCCTCCTTGCACAAAGGAGCAGATACCAGTCCTGCTCATTGGTTAAGGACCTTCTACGGCCCTGTCCAGCTCTCCTGAACTGCCTGTCTCCAGGAATCTCCTCCATGCTCTTGAGACTGTGCTGTAGGACACAGCAACCCTTCTGGCAATGGCACGTATTGATGTGCCATCCTGGAGGAGTTGGATTGCCTGTGCAACCTCTGTAGGGTCCAGGTATCGCCTCATGCTACCAGAAGTGACACTGACCCTAGCCAAATGCAAAACTAGTGAAAAACAGTCAGAAAAGATGAGTAGGGAAAAAAAATTCAGTGGCCTCTACCTGTAAAACCATTCCTGTTTTGGGGGTTGTCTCATTGTTTCCCATCTAGTGCACCTGTTGTTACTTTCATTAACACCAAAGCTGCTGAAACTGATTAACAACCCCCTCTGCTACTTAACTGACCAGATCAATATCCCAGGAGTTTTCTTAACTTGATGCTATACTCTGATTTAAAAGTGTTCCTTTAATTTTTTGGAGTATTGTATGTATATTTTACTGCTGTCATAGCATAAAAAAAGTTTACTTTTTAGTGTCTCAGGATATTGTTAGACTTAAGTGGCTACTATATGTTACCTTATACAATTAGTCAATTAGCTCCCTCCCATTGGTTTGAGCTCTTTTTGCTGTCCATTAAATGCCAGTATTGAAGGCACAATGAAGAAATATCACCATAAGTGTAATACAAATCTTATGTGGACTACAGGCTCTTAGATGCATTATGTAATTTACATTATAGTACTATTGTATTTTAGTAAGAACGGTCTGGATAAAAGCGCACAGATGTGTCCCAAAGGAAATAAGTGAATGGTATATGTCAACTGTGATTAGTGGGGAAACAAATACAATGGCAGCATTGTATTTTAGTAAATACATTAAATGTTTACATTTACATTAAATGTTTGTTACAAAACCCTCTTTTAGCATAAGAAATTATGTAAGATTTGTTTGCCTTACTCCCTGGCAGTAACAACAGCCTTTCTAAGAACAGCATAGAGGTTATCAGCATTAATTATGGTGATATTCCAATAATGGCAAATTGCTTTAAACATTTTGATGTTACTGAGGGTCTTGATATCTTCTCACACCCCCACCATGTCCTCTGTCAAGAAAGATCTGAAATCACTTTTATACATGGAAAACTTGGATACCCTGGTCCAAAATGTTGGCAACACCAAACGTTTTTTTTCACACGTTGGAGGGCCTTTATCGAACAAACGTTTTCCCAACGGGAAATAAATCAACTTATGGTTACATTTCAATACATGGCCTGGTATGCTAAATCCAACCTCTCTAATACAATAGGTCGCTTGAAGGTCTCAGACCCTACATCTATTATGGGAAATGATCCCCCCACCCTGGGGGACTTTCTCTTGCACCTGTAGGGCAAACAGATTAGGAGTCGTTAGCCCAAGACCCTATCCCTATGCCTCAGGGATTCTTATTTAGTATTTTTGTTCTAATCCTTGGGAATCTGTTTTATGTAACTGTACTCCTACCTATATGAAGTCTCCTTTCTGTTAATATGAACCAATTTGTGCCACTTTGGGACGGAGTCAAGGTCTCCAGTCCTAAACTTGACTCTCTCCCATATATGTATGAATATGACGTGTCTCACTTGTGAATGACAAGCTTTCCTCTGCTTATTTGTCTTGCAGAATACATTCCATTTAGTTATTCTGTTGATCTGCTATTCATTTATTGTTTTGTCTTCTGCCTGGTTCCTATGTATCGGGATCCTGTATATTATTTTCCTTTTGTTTTATATTGTGAAAAGAAAAATTGAAAATCTGAATAAAAATAATTAAAAGAAAACTTTTTGAATTACTTTGATAACATGTTTAAGCTCAAAGGCAATTTATTTACTTTGCAGAATCTTTAGAAACCTATTATTTGTGCTCATTGTTCTTAAGAGATATCCCAGATGGCTCTGCCTCTTCCATTTTGGAGTACTGGGTGTCTCATGTTCCCATGTTCCTTGGATTGGCATCACCATAATATAAGAGAAAAGAGTGTTATGGATAAGGGAAATTTACTGTTATCTCATAATTTTTTATGTTATTATAGAATAACTTTCACCTTTCTTCTGAGGAAGCAAAGCAAAATATGTCTAGGGAATACAGTTCCCCTCTCAGCACAAGAATTTATAATAATGAATTATGTTAGATTCTAGACATTTAGGTAAGAGAACATTATGATGTTTAAGGAAAAGAGTCTTTTTGTGGGAGGCTTCCTCTATATTTGAGTAAGATGTGGTTCATATAGTGAACTCGGTGTAGAGTTATTTACTTTGAGGTCATCACAGAGGAGAAGGGGGCACTCTTTACGACTGGAGGAAAAGAAATTTAATCTCCAAACACAGAAAGGTTTCTTCACAGTAAGAACTGTGAAAATGTGGAATAGACTCCCTCAAGAGTTGGTTCTGTCCAGCTCAGTGGATTCCTTTAAAAAAAAGGCCTGGATTCTTTCCTAGATACACAGAATATAACTGGATATAACATTTATAGGTAAAGTTGATCCAGGGAACATACGATTGCCTCTTGCGGGATCAGGAAGGCATTTTTTCCCCTGCAGGAGCAAATTGAATCATGCTTTGCTGGGTTTTTTTTGCCTTCCTCTGGATCAACTGTGGGTATAGGATTACAACTTTGTTTTTTTTATGGTTGAACTGGATGGACTTTTGTCTTTTTTTCAACCAGACTTACTATGTATACCTTTTGGTGAAATAGTTAAGATATTTTTTAAAATATGTATTTAATAAATAAAAAATCAATTTTAAATGATGTGTAAAAACATTTTTTATAGCACCTTACAAATCCCAGTGTACTGTATATCTCTAGCTGTGTTAAATCCATGTGATTGAGCCCTCCAACAGCCTAAACTATGCTTTGATAATCTCCAGTGACTCCAGCTACCATACTGATTTCCCTCATTGAAGATTGGTGTCAATTTTTTGATCAGATAATACAATCTGCATATATCTAGATTAGTGCGGTCATAAATATGGACAGAAGTCAATGTGTTTCAAGTAAGCCTTTAGAGGCATAATATCCTGAAAGCCGATATGGATAATTGTTTTTTTTATTCCAGAAATTCCTTTTAAATAGTAAGTAAGTAGCTGTTCTTATGGCTTATTTATTGCTGACTTTTCAGGTTTGCCTGCAGCTCTCTATAATCCAAACACTGGAATACACACTGGTAGTCTAATAATTCTTTTAAAGAGATTTCCACTTCCCATAGCTTGGTTTGCTGGTAATAGATATTATCATTTCCTGTAGACCCAGTTTTCTGTCTTCCTAATCATACTATTAACAGGCTTAGAAAATATTAGAAGAGAAAAAAAACCTGCATAGCCTACACATAACCTATACCTGCACATGTATTATTGCAAGCAAGTACTGTAAAATGACCTGCAGATATACTGTGGATGTATGTAGTATCAATGTAAAAGTTTAATTTAAATGATAAATTAATGCATTATTTTACAATATAGGCAGGCCTAGAGCAGATATAACTATCCCCAGAGTCTAATGCAGTTCTGAATTTGGTTATAAAAAGTGTATGTACTGTATGTATGTATACTGTAGGTATGTATGTATCTCTCTCTTTCTCTTGAAGACCAGTAACTATAGCAGTAAAGAGGTTCATACCGACCAGCAGGATAAGTACACAAAACGGTCACCCTGTGAAATGATGCTGGCTCACCAGGAATATGGGATCTAAGTACTAACCAGGCTTCACCAGAGCTCCTGATGGTGGGGATGGGTGAGCAAGGATTGCCCTACCAGGAGGTGAGCAAGTCGGGGTCTAGTGGCAGATGGAGAAAATATGGATCAAGCAGAAGAGTAGTTGAGATACAAGCCAAAGGTCAATAAAAAATGGTTACAGGTTGGGATCAAACAGAACTATAGTTGAAAAAGAAGCCAAAGGTCAGTACCAAATAGTTGTGAAGACACGGACAGCAGCAGGAGTGAAAGGAGCAAGATATTGGTTGGAGAAGAGCACAATATTCTAGCAAACAAGAAGTGCAGAGCCATGGTTTAAATCAGGAAGTCCATGGGAAGAGCAAAGAGTTTAAGGTTCATCAGAAACAAGGAACAAAGCAAGTTTATCCAAGGAACCAAACAGGCAGCTGTCCAGCATCTCATGTGGCACAGCCGGACACCACAGAGGTTCCAGGTTCAGATTTGGATCCTGACAATATTACATAAAGCCTGCTTTTTGTAATAATAAGGAGAAAGCAACATCCTTGTTAAAATAATCAGTAAATATATTCCATAAAAACAAAATAGCAAATTTACATGTACAGATCTTGATAATCAGCATCAGTAAAGGGTGATGGCAACACAGGGCTGTCAGCGAGGCAGAGAGTTGGAGAACCCGCAAAGCTCTCAGTAAGTGTAATTAGGGCACTATCACTCTAGCCAGCTCTGGAGAAATTAGGCATGACAGCTGTCAGACATGTCTGCCAATGGTCGGCATCCTACACCTAAGTAAACAGCCTTGCGACTACCCCTTCATGTCTGCAAAGAGTGGGGGGTGGTGCTAGGGGGCGGTAATGCATTTCAGAGGTCACTCCTCCTTCATCAAAGATTTCAAAGGGGTAGCCACAAGGTGGTTTACCTAAGTGTAGGACGCCGACCATTGGCTGACATTTCTGACAGCTCTCATGCCTAATCCCTCCAGAACCAGCTAGAGAGATAGTGCCCTAGTTACACTTACTAACAGCTTTGTGGGTTCTCCAGCTCTCTATCTTGCTGACAGCCCTGTGGTGTCATCACCCTTTACTGACTATCAAGATCTGTACATGTAAATGTGCTATTTTGTTTTTATGGAATAAAGTTACTGATTATTTTAACAAGGATCCTGCATTGCTTTCTCCTTGTTGTTTTTGAGCTCCTTGGATCTTCCCGACTCTTCTTCTAGAAAGCTGCAGGATCCCTGTACATTGGAACATTGCTCCTATTCACAATTACATAGCTGACTTGGGGGCACTGGACTTTGCAGTGCAGTACAGTGGTTTATGTTCTTTCTACAGTATACTTGTACTTGTACTTGGACATTTGTGACCTCTAATAAACTTTTGTGAAGTGCTGCAAGCCTTGGACTTGTATTTCTTGTATACTATATAGCTGGATGGGATAGCCTGGTGGTTGGATTGCACCAGAGGTTGTGTTCAGGTGTGGTTCACCTGTTTGCTATATATATTCCCCGCTAGTCTTACTGGAAACAGTATTTCTTATATTCCCCGTTAGTCTTACCGGTAATGATACGAGGAGAAAATGAATAACACTTCTAAAGTCCCAAGAGAACAAAACTAAGCATGTTGTCCTAAAATCTTCCTAGACATACCATTACTGGTAAGACTAACAGGAAATTTTCCCAATCGCCTTCCACAGACAGCCATATGAGAGGATAATAAAATAAGTAAACCCATACCTTAGGGTGTGACAACACTCCATAGAATTTTCCTGCCAAATGCGAGGTATTGCACAAAAGAACCTCCCCTTCATAATGTTTGATAAAGGAGTCTTTTGTAGCACCTTTAGCAGTTTTGAATTTCTTCCGCTGAGGCTCCTGCTTTCTTTTACCAAGACATTGCCAGGGAATGGGTGGAATGTAGCTAAAGTTCGAAGTTGATTTTTGTCTGCTTTGTATATTAAAGCAACTATATATCCCATTCATTTAGCAACTCCAAAGTCAGCCATACGTGGATCAAAATACTAATTTCCTCCATCCACGCATTCGAAGTAGATGATGGAATCACTCCTGTGTTTTGATCTGGTTTGGCAGGGACTGGCCAAATTTAATTCCATGTATGGGGACAGTGGTTGTACAGAGGTTGATCTACCAGTCGGCTTCTGCACAACCAGCCTGTCAGATAAATGCTACTTCAGCAGCACCTCAGGCTATAGCCGGCAGCCCTGATCAGTTTATTATGACAGCGGGGAAGTCTCCCTGCTATCAGAACACAATAGCTCAGCGGGAGTGATTCCCTCATCTACTTTGCGTGGATGGAGGAAATGAGTATGTTTTTTTTTCGTTCAACCCGCTGGTTGAATGAAAACAACTAAATCATCTATGGACTGCTTAAGGCAGATGCCTGAAAACCCTTTCTAGGCCACTGAAAAGCATCAGAAGATGATAAGACCTCCTGAAGTTCTTCATTGACTCCAAGTATTGTAAAATATATCTACAAACATCCAAACAGTGAGAAGTCTTTTTTGTCATTTTTTTGGGGTTTTCATGGAATGAAGGTAATATAACTCCCTGACTTCTATGATAGTAATAAGCTACCTTCAGTAGGTAAATTGGATCAGACCATCTTCTACCATTCTAGCTGTTGTCACTGCCAATAAAAAAAGCTATCTTATAAGTTAAATCCTTAACAGAATTGTCCTGCAAGGTCTTAAAAGGCAACCAACTAGTCCATTGAGAAGTTTGGAAAGACCCCTGGGTGGCACTACCTTATGACAAACTGGAGTACAGTGCTCATTGGCTAACAAAAAATCTGCAGACAAGAGAATCCTCCACTAATTTTATACGCAGGAAGACCGACAGTACTGAAATTTGTAGCCTCAAAGTACTAGGGGCCAGCCCTAAATCCACAAAGGAAGGATGTCTAAAATAGTTGGAATGGTGGGAAGGAAATTTTTTATGTTATACCAAAAAAAGAAATCCTTCCAGAGTTTAGCATACATTGTCCTTGTAACCGATTTCTTGCTCTTGACAAAGCTGTGGAGCACACTCTCTGAGCCTATTTCTCTTAATAAAACGCTTTCAAGATTCATGGCGCCAGTTGAAACAATTGAGGTCTGAAATGTAGAACTCGTCCCTGAGACAGCAAGTTCTGCCTGACAGGAAACATAAATGGTGAATGTATTGACCTACTCTGTAAGTCAGCCAACTAGGTCCTTCTTGGTCTCCAGGGGGCAACTAGGATTAGTCTGCATGGGACTGACGTAACTTCAGAATGACTCTTGGAATCAAAGCTGCTGGAGAAAATGCATGATGCAATTCAAAATCCCAACTCTGTGACAAAGCATCCACTCCGTGGGCCCATCTTCATTCTCCCATGATAAGGATCAATCTATTTACCTATTTGCTATGTTTGCAAACAGATCTATAAAGAGCATGCCCCACTTGTCAGTGATTTAGTCAAAAACAGATGATTTAACTTCCAGTTGCCTTGCTAAGAAAATAAGCCAGGTTGTTCAGAGAACCCCTGATATGTATTGCCATAATTGAGATCAAATTGCCCTCTGCCCAAGACAAAATCTCCTGTACTACGCATAAGAGTTAAGAGGATTTGAGTATCCCTCTGGTGACTGAGGTACACCACAAGAAAGCCCACAATGCCCTTTCACCTGTTTGAGCTCTTTGAGATTTGATGATAATGACTTTCTC
Organism: Staurois parvus; assembly: GCF_062004578.1. Taxonomy (NCBI): domain Eukaryota; kingdom Metazoa; phylum Chordata; class Amphibia; order Anura; family Ranidae; genus Staurois; species Staurois parvus. The sequence continues at coordinate 6,520,571 of NW_028318340.1, forward strand.
TCGAATCCTGAATTCCCTTCTTCTGATGATCTTGGGTGTTGGTCCTCCAGCCTAAGCACTACAATCAGTGGTAACCTTTAAAGGGATAATTGAGCCCAAGCCCTGTCCCCCTGAAAGATCTTGGGTTTTGCCACCAGGTCAAAGACTGGCAAACTCCTAAAGGCAGAGAAACTCGGGTGTCCAGCGATTATCTCTTTTGATCACATCACATGATAGTGTTACAACATGGAGGTCCCTTGAATGCAGTTGTGGCCAGGTGGGTGCTGAGATGGGTGAGGTCATACGCCTAATAACTTCATGATCTCCCTTAGAGGCATGGATCCTGTCTCCAACAGCTGGTGAGCCAAACTCCTTATCTTGCTAATCTTTTGGCAGGAAGAAATATTCAGGAACTTACTGAGCTTTTATAGATTGATAATCATATGTTTTTTCACCAAGTGCTTCTTGTGGAGGAAGATGTAGGAATTACAACCCTGAAAAACCTGATCAGATTGCATCTGTGCATGATAACCACTTGCTAGTGAAATTTCTCCACACTTTTAAGGCCTCTGCCCTCTTTTCATCTCTTAGTTGCAGAGTCAGAAACTCTAGAGTCTAGACGACGTTTGTCCTTCAAAGTCGGCAACACAAAGGGGCTTGCTGAAACTAATTCCTATTGGTGATAAAATAGGGAAATTCTCCCCAACTCTTATCATTTATTGTCTTTGTTGGAGGATTCTGCAGAATCAAACAGGCCTCATTTAGGTTTTGCCTTGTTAAAGAGCCATTTTTTCTTTGGCCTTGCTTAGTTTGGAACTAGGGGCAAAAAACTTTTGGTTCTGCACATTCTCTGAGAAAATGTCTTGCCTTTCTCTGCAGAACACAAATGACTAATCCAGTTTCAAAAAGCAACGAGTGTTCAAAGGGTACTCTGCATAGCTTTAAACTGATAGGCTGGCAGACACCATAGCTATACACATAAAACTGCACATCTGGTTACATGCATATGAGGATTTATGAGCAGCCCAGTTTGCATCTAGGATGTGAGCAAACACACCAGCCAGGCTGTCTGAAGCACGATCTGGATACATTGTATGCAAAGTGCTATTTATATTTACACAATGTGAGTGGGAGATCAAAGAGCAATAAATCATTTATATCCCGGATAAGACACAATGTTTCTTTTCCCTTCTCTGCATGTTCCGTATATGGAGGAATAAATGAAGCAGTCAGTGAAGAAAGCACAATTGAGAAGGCTGTGCTGAGGAGAGAGGAGAGGAGACAGGAGAGAGAGGTTCAAGCTGTGAACACAGACATGTCACATTAATTAAATTGAATAACAACACCATCTCAATTTCAAAGAAAAGGATTGACATTCCCATTTTTTAATTAAATTTTTTTCCATTTATATATAATTGACATTTTTATTTTTCACTTTTTATTAATTTTTCATGAATTTTCATTTTATTCACATTTAATTTTTTGATACAGATTAATTTTTTATATTTACAATATGATTTAATTTACATATATATATATATCAATTGTATATTTAAGTATTTTAGATGTAAGAAATGATTGGATTATAGGTGGTGTATTAAGAGATTCACATAATCACCAAAGGTTAATAATATTGGAGCGCGGTACAATATTGGAATTCAGAGTGTTCAAAGGGTACTCTGCATAGATTTAAACTGATAGGCTGGCAGACACCATAGCTATACACATAAAACTGCACATCTGGTTACATGCATATGGGGATTTATGAGCAGCCCAGTTTGCATCTAGGATGTGAGATTGCATGCATATAGCTACAGTGTCTATCAGCCATTGATTTGCACAGGCTGCTGTGTGCGGCTGTATGCAAACACCTGGCAGTTCTAGGTGCAGAAATTAGTTCTGTATGTGAGTGAGTTCTTGAGGTTCATTCACACTGGTGCTGTGTCCTGTACAGTGTGATCAGAGGTTTGATTATGCAACTGGAGGTGCCTGGAGCTGCATAGCAGACAGCCTTTGTTACTCTATGGGGACACAGTGGCTGTATGAACACAGCCTCAGGTCCTAATCTGACAGATGTGTAGGTGGGTGCATGGCCCTGAACTCAGACAGTGTGCATTCATGTTTACTCACCCACACCTGCACACCTGTCAAATTAGGACCTGAGGCTGTGTTCTTACAGCCACTGTATCCCCATATAGCAGGGTTGTCAAACTGGCAGCCCTCCAGCTGATGCTAAGCTACAAGTCCCATGATGCATTGCAAGGCTGACAATTACAAAAATGGCTCCCAAAGGCAGAGGCATGATGGGACTTGTAGTTCCACAACAGCTGGAGGGCCACTAGTTTGACATCCCTGCCATAGAGTATCCAAAGGTTTCCTGCATGCAGCTCCAGCCGGCTCCAGCCGCATAAACAAAGCACTCATCATGCTATTTGAGCACCTGTATGAATGAGCCCTTAATTATTTTCTGTTTCATTTTTTTTTGCACAGTTTTTTTTTAATGTTTTACAATTGTATGTACAGTATATATTTATTTATTTTTTAACACCCCTGTTGGGGGGGGGGGGCTTTGGTGAAATATCAGGGGTCTAAACAGACACCTGATGTCTCATATTTGAGACAGAGAAAGGGACACATATCCACAGTCCCTCTCTTTGCACTAAATGAATGAATTGATTGAATGGAAGTACTCTGTACAGATGCTTCCTGTTTATTCACAAACTTCAGTTATGAATGTACACAGTGAGTGATCAGTACTGATCACTCACTGTGTTCATTCAAGAAAGAAAGGTTTTTGGTAAAACATGAGGTTTACTGACACACCCTGCTCTCCATCCTGAAACCGATCCCTCTGTGTTCTAGCAGCCACTGACAGATAGGGGGAGAGAGAGGAGGAGATGTCAGCAGTGCTGCAAGGGGGAAGGAAGGGGGCGCTGCATGGAGGAAAATCACAGACAGGGAGTTGAGATAGGAATGATGGGGGATATGAGGAGGGGGGATGCTAAAGCAGAGGGGAATTGTGGAGCACCAGAGAAAGAGGAATAAATAGAGCAGGAGTAGCGGCGCAGGGGGGGGGGGGGGGTCACTCACATTTTAGATGAATAGCTGCGATCAGCGGCTTGTCAGATGCTGATCACAGCTGTTCTGTTGTTCAGTACAGACTGTTGAACAATTCTGCTGTACGTTCACGGTTACTGAAGTGATCATGAATTTGTAGCAGAAGTGGGAATGCAAGTGACATAAGGCATACTGATCTGGCCGGATGGAAGCGGTTCAGTGCCACTGTATACCTTACATTGCGGGCAGCGAAAGGGTTAAAGCCGTGGACCTACCAGAACTACCAACTTTACTGCCACAACTGCCAAAGAAGCGATTGTCTTAGACACCAACTCTAACGATTCTACCACATGTTCAGAATGTTTTCCTGAACGAACGAGGACCTACCCAGAAGTGACACCCAGAGTGCAGGAAGACGTGTCATTCTGAGGGAAGAACTGGACAAAAAATATGGCACCAAATGCACTGGCTAGCTGAAAACCAGCCTAAACTATCAGCATTAGGAGGCAAGACGGATGAAGGCAAAAGCATTAACAGGCCAAAAGGATGAAAAATCCGATAGGCCACAGCAAATCTGGGACCAAAAGGGGACCACTGCCCCAAGAGTCTTCCGGTCAAACAGAAAACATTATTTTGTGTTTTTAAAAACATCATGCTTTATCATACAGGACGTGTTAAATAATAATTCCCCTATAAAGGATTGTTCATAAGAATTGAATGTTTGTGAATAAGGTGATGACCTGCTTACTTTGAATACCAAATCATGAATAAATCCTGTTTTTTTTACCTTGCATATGACTGGGCATTTAAAGTGCACATATCATCTTATTCACTAAGATCTACTTTGCAGAGTGAACATCCAGTTTGCTAGCTGAACCGCCTCTATTCCCTTAGTAAATCAATCCCACTATGTTTTTGCTTGATTTGGAGCCACTATAATACGTAAACTGGTATGTGCTGCAAGGTACTAATCCTGTTATCAGAAATAGACACTACTCAACAGCCATCAGTTATCATATAAGGCAATGGACCCATTCTGTTTGCTCAGAGCCAATATTTACCAATTAGTGATATGAGGTTATATGGAAAGTGTAATAATACTTAAAGCGTAACTCAACAAATATTGTGTTGCAAGCAGGGGCGGACTGACAACTCATGGGGCCCCCGGGCAATAGGGAATCATGGGGCCCCTGTGTCCTTGCTCAAACTCAAAAAAGCCTATGAAAAAAGGTACAAGAGGCATCTCATGGGGCCCCCTACTGACCCCGGGCCCTCGGGCAGTGCCCGAGTTTCCAGAGGGTCAGTCCGCCCCTGGCTGCAAGGAAAGAGGTTAAATCAGTATTAAACCCAAAAGCAAATATTTATTATATTGCAGCTTACCAGTTCTTAGATGT